>NW_028277125.1:50005833-50157348 GCF_059951505.1 Python bivittatus | reverse complement strand
GTAGAACAATGCTCTAGAGTTATTATGTCAAGCACCCTGCTGCTTCCCAATTCAAGGAATCAGCCAGATGCTCAATAAATTGCCTTCCAGATCATTGGGAAACTTTCCAAGCAGCCTTCATGTGTAGGCTCCTCCACACTGGACTGTCATAATAGGTATCCAAACTGGGGAGGGAATAGCAGTAACAAATTTAATCAGGACCAGGAAGAAATCTGACATGACAAAAGATTCAGTCAAATGCCTTCTATATCCAGATCACACATCCTCTACTTCAAAGTAAAGATGAGGTATAGCATGTGCCTTCTTGTGTGTCTTGGGTCAGATATTTAGTTGGGATAAGCCCATAATTGTCATGGGGGGGCAATGAACTCCTGAGCTTTCCCAGAACCCAGGGCATGGAGATTAAAGTTCTCCAATACACTTACTTAACCAGGGGGTAACATGCAGCCATCAGAGTGATTTCATACAAAACTATGATTTTTACTTTTGCTCTATCTCTGATTGTTTCAATTCTGCCTACTAGGTGGGCCCCATCAAATTACTCCTGAGGAAAAGTGGTCTTCAACAGAAGAGATCTTACCTATTCCTGCTATAAGTGGTTCATCAGGTTATATGCAAACTTAGCTCCATTCGCTGCTTTTCCTCCAAGATAGAAGTAGATAAGTTCAACAAGTCTGTCTATGGTTTTGGGGTCAGATTTTTATCTTATATATGACTATTAAACATACATTCTAGGATGTGACTCTATTCCAGCTCCTCACCACTTGATAATAGTGTAGCTATGTGGCAAAGTTGATAGGAATCTCCTCTTTCATTGTACTAAATAATAGCAAAATCTTCTAAAAGTCCTCTCTGCATTCAGTCTTAGATAAGCCTGTCAGGCTCCATTTGTTCCTCACATATCCTATCTTATTTTACAGCTTTCAGATACTTGAGGAAAGTTCTGTGTTATTTTTCTATTTTCCCCACTCAACAATTTAATTTCTTTCTCTTCCTCCCTCCTCTACCTTGCGTAAATCCCTTTAGGAAAGGAGCGACAGAATGGGACAGACAAGATAACAATTCCAAAAAAAGTTTACAGTTTTAAGGTTTGTTTGTTACTGTACTTTATGCTATAATAAAGGGGATTAAAATGCTAGTAAAAATGGAGGGATAAAACTATCCTGTCACTGTTTAAGGCTGCAACCTTTAAGGAGTCAATGGTAATGAACAATTTATTTTTGAGTAGACATGTGCAGGATTCTGTTATTGGTAGATTGTTTTGAAAATAGATCCCCATGAAGACCCACTCATTCAAGCAGGGGGAAATAAGCATCAGCATGGAATCTAAGAGTGCTGTAACCAATGGTGGCTAGTGGATTTTGTTTCTTCTAGCACTGAGGTGGACAATGTGTTGACTTTCAGATGCTGTTGGACTCCAGATCTCAAGCCCTATAAACAATAAGGTCAATGGTGAGCAATGATAAGAGTTCCAGTTCAACATCATCTGGAGATCCATATGTGGCCCAGATGTATTCTAAGGGCAGGGATCACACAAAGTTAAAGAATGCATCAATGAACTTGCATTCTTTCTCTACTATGCACTGAACAAACTTCTCTTTAACTCATTGATTAGAAATGCCTTGTGATGTTTTCTTTTGGGCTGCTTAGCTAGCTCTGCCATCAATATGACTGTACCTAAATAGTTTCGTGGATTAGGCAGCACAACACATATATAACAGTGTCCTCAGACTTTGAGGTTTATAAATTTTCCTTGAGCATTTGAGAAGAAAAGTATCAGACAAGGTATATAGGACTATGTTTTGTTACTTAATGATACATTTTAATGGTAATATTAGTCTGGGTAGTAAAAGCTCCCTAATATAATCTTCTGATTGCTGGATTTTGAATGCACATGTTAATGATGCACTGTCCCATAAAATATCTCAGCTTGGCCTGAGTATTGACACGGTGAGCTAAGCTTTGGGTATAGCATGGGTGTAAACTTTTTTGAGCCAGTTGCCACTCTTGTCCTTTAGCATACTCAACAGATTGAATGAGAATAGACAAAATGTAAGAATCTGAGAGACATACTAAATTTGACTATATTTAATCCTTTCTGATGAAGAGAAAAATGGAGACAGCTTAAGATGCTTAATAATGAAACTACACTAAAAGCTTAAAGATCTGAAAACAAAAAGCCACTGAGACTTGTTTTGATTGTGGCAAGGTAGAAATATGATTGATTTATTGATTGATAAGGTCATATACAGGAAGTAAAAAGGGAAGCAGGTCGCAAAGAAGAGTAGAGACAGGTGGTCCAGATCTGTAGAGCTAATGGCAAGAAAGCAGAAGTTCATGCTGAACTGTGATTAGCAAAGAATGCTAACAACAACATGCTTATTTAATTAAAAGGAAAGAAAAGAATCAGTTGCAGTGGTGCTTAAAAGTTTGTGAATAAAGGAGCAAACATAATATTTTTGACTTATTTGTTTAATTGGGTTCTCTTTATCTAGTTTTAGGACTTGTGTGGAGCACATTTGAGGTCATATTTATACAGAAATATTGAAAATTCAAAAGAGTTCACAAGCTTTTAAGCATCACTGTTCTTAGTGAAAAACGTAAAATGCTTACAGATAATAAAGAAAAGATAGACCTCTTTAATTCATATTTTGCTTCAATCTTCTCTAATTAAGTATGTATGTATGTATGTATGTATGTATGTATGTATCTGGGGACGTGGTGGCACAGCGGCTTAATGACACTGAAAGTTGCCAGCCAAAAATGGTCGACGCTTCAGCAGTTCGAGCCCAGCTTCGCGCAGCAAAGCGAGCTTCTGCTTCCTCCCCAGCTCCTGCCAAACCCAGCAGCTTGAAAACTTACGTGAGTAGATAAATGGGTACTCTCACCCTGGTGGGAGGAAAAATACTGGCGGCGCTTGCATGGGAGACGGGAGCAGTTGCCGGTAACGCAGAAGCCGTGCACGCCTGAAAAAGGTGCGAAGCAACGGAAACCCTGCTTCCTGCGCTCGCCAGCTGGGCTCTGCTCTAGGAAGGAGGCAATGGCAAACTACTTCCGAAACACCTTGCCTTGAAAACTGCAGGGACTCGTCCAGGCAGTCGCCACAGAATCAGTCACGATTGAGTGCGAATAAAAAAAAAAAAGTATGTATGTATGTATGTATGTATGTATGTATGTATGTATGTACCAGGAAAGTGTCAAGGGCAGGACTGAAGCTTAAAATTGATAGTAACCTGGCCAGGAAATTCCTTTTTACTTTGAATGAGTTTAGATTTCCAACAGCTAATGAATTACATTCTAGGGTACTATTATCTGGCATTCTCACCTAAGTGTGCATAGATAGATATCCCAAAGATAGTGGGTCTTACTGGAAAGTAAAAGAAAAAGAAACCCTCAACAATAAATTCTATAGGACTGCTGAATTTGTAGTGTGAGGTGTGTGTCAAGGGAAATCAGACCCCTTCTTTCTCACTAAGGATAGATAGAATTAAATTTCATTAAAATAAAAATAGAGAATGTAAAAAAATCTTTTTAGCTTTAAAATGTAAATAAATAAATGGTAAAGGAGATTAAAAACAGAGTGGTTCAAATTACAGACCATGATTTAAAAATCTCCTGAAAAAAACAAGCCTATGAGGCCCTCAGCAGACACAAGATGAGGATGGCCTTCCTATCATTTAGAAACAAGGTGGATCTGAAGAGGTTCCAAGTTCCACAAAACATAACTATTTATTGAGCATAGGCAGAGAACATGAATACTAGATGTAATAAAGCATTAACTAGCAGACACAAAAAAGAAATTAAATTTAGCACAGTTCTTAGTTAATGTTTACTTATTCCTGAAGATAATAGATTAATCCTGAATCAGATTTCGTTTTAGATTCAGTGGTTACTTGGAAATGCCTTTACCTGAAAATTCCGTCTTAAATCTGTAGCTGAGGAGAGATGGTAAATTCCACTGGTTTCTAGTCCCTTGTCTGGCAACTTTTCCTTGTCTTTAAAAAGAGAAAAACTTTTCCTAACAAGCAGCAAGGGATGGGGTTGGTAATCTACTTATTGTGTACGTGCCCAAACTGGTGTTTCTGCTTGAGACTGAGAAGCTGCATATTGGGAAAGTCCAATTTATGTGATATAAGCTGACAGTCTGGACAACCGAGAAAGCAACTGGCTTCACAACTGTTCCTATAATCAAAAACAGAGAAAAGGAAGATCTAGCATATAGACTGGTCAGTGTGTCTGACATTAATATTAGGGAAGATTCTAGAGTGAATAATAAAGAGATCTGTATGTAAACTCTAGAAAATCCTAGCAATCACCAGAGTTAGCATAGATTTGTTAAGAATAAATCTTGCCAGACTAATCTTATTTCATGTTTTGATCAGATCTGCATAGATCATGGGAATGCTGAAGACCCAATGTACCTTGATTTCAGCAAAGCATTTAACTAAGTATTCCATGACATGCTATTTAGCAAAATATTTAACTAAGGCCTTGATTAAGTGGATGCATAGTTGATTCAAAAATCATACTCAAAAAGTGATAATCAATGGCTCCTCATTACACTGGAGAGAGGTATCAAGTAGGATGCTACAAGGATCAATCCTGGTTTCCCTACCTTGCATATTTTCATTAATGATTTGGAAGAGGAGGCTGACGGAATGTTTATCAGATCTGCAGATGATACAAAATTGAGTGGCTAGCCAAATCTGGAAAAGGCAGAAATAAAATTCAAAACAATCTTGATGGACTGGAGACTGGAGACATGAAAGTTAGAGCATGAAATTTAACAGAGACAAATGAGTAGTTATTAATTTAAGAAACAAAAATCAAATATTAAATATAAAGGGATAGGTGGGAGATACCTGGCTTGGTAATTTTACTAAAGATTTTGAAATACTAGCTGATTGAAAACCAAATATAGCTGGCTGTGTGATGTTTGCAAAAGAAAGCAAATGCAGTTTTAGGCTGCATCAGTATAACATATTAATAGAAAATTTTATATAATTACATACACATATATTTCATATTTAGTATTGAGGCATTTAGGCTTTCATTAAGGATTTCTGAATCCTGTTTCCTTCTTCAAGTTTGTAAGCTTGGAGGCCTTTTTTCACTAACCTTGATAGATAAGAAGCTGTACCCAGAGAGACAAGATAAGGTGTACATTCCAAGGATAGTTTTTCCTAGGGAAAATGACTTTCGTTAACGGTCAAGGGGCCTGGAAAGGAAGGAAGGGAGTTCCTAATATGGAATGATACTGAGGTGGGAAATAAGGTGACTGAGTGAGGGGTGGTATTCTAAAGCGGAGCTGAATGAAGTGTATATATTATGCCACAAGGAGGGGGTCAAGTGCGGCCGCCCACTTAACAGCTTGCTGCCATTGCTGTTGCTCTTGGGTGAAGAATAAAGATTTAATTTCATGCAACTGCCAGCTTTCTCTTTGATCCCAGCTCAGAACTGGTAGGAAATAAGTTTTTTTTGGTCAGATCCCACATTGAGTACTGTGTTCATTTTTCAGCTCCATACTTTAAAAAGGATTCAGAGAAATTACAATAGGTTCAAATAATGGCAACAAAGATAATCAGGAGACTGAAAACTAAATCCTATAAAGAAGATTGAAGGAGCTGGATAAGTTTTTTTTGGTCAGATCCCACATTGAGTACTGTGTTCATTTTTCAGCTCCATACTTTAAAAAGGATTCAGAGAAATTACAATAGGTTCAAATAATGGCAACAAAGATAATCAGGAGACTGAAAACTAAATCCTATAAAGAAGATTGAAGGAGCTGGATATGTTTAATTTTAAAAGATGGTGGAGGAGGGGGGACATTATAGCATTATTCAAATACCTGAAAATATGTTATACATAGAAAAAAGTGGAAACCTATTTTTTCTTGCTTCAGATTGCAGGAAACAGAATAATAAATTTAAGTTTTAGGAAGGCAGATGTTAGAAAAAAACATGTGAACATTTAACCAATTACCCAGAGTGATCATGGGCTCCACTTCACTGGATGTCTTCCAATGGGGCTAGAGACCCATTTGTCTGGGATCCTTAACTGGGATTTTTGCACAGTGCAGAGAATAGGACTCTATGAACTCCATGAGTCTAATTCACATTTCATTTAATGAAAATTAAAACGAATGAATTATAGCTAATATGATTATTCTTCATGTGTAATATATAATAATATACTCCTTCGTTCACAATAAAAATTACAATACACCACACATTTTTGGATGGGTTCTGAGGAGTCCAGATACAGCCTTGGGGTCATATGTTTTACATCCCTAGTACACAGACTGAATAGATAAATAATATTTTAATATGGATTTAATATGCTTCATTTCATATATTCTGCCACACTAAAATATAAGTATCTGTTGATGGTTAAAATTGGCTTTTAAAGTTTCTTAAAAAGTCTTTTTCCTGAGAATTAACTGTTCTTTCCAGATGGCTGAATCTGAACTGCATGGCTGCTTTTATACTTGTCCGTTGTGGAAGATGACCTGGTGCTCCAGGGCTTTCTCACTCCTTCACTTAACCAAGCAGAAGCTACAAAACAAGCCACTGGACCATTAGCCAAAATCAATTAGACAACACCAAGCATCTAGTGAGAGAGACTCTTGAAAGCTAAATGCTTCTCAGAGAAAATACTTGGATAAAATGCTGAATCTGTTCTCATTAAGGCTAAGCCAAAAAAAAAAAAAAAAAGCTTAAGAGGGGGTTTAGCCAAAACGTATTCAAGTTGCTTTAAGTAACATAACAATTCAACAAGGATGGCTACTTTTTTAGCTATATTTATTATTTTGAGAAGAAGAGAGATTATTAGTAACAAAACAAATATACAACAATATTAAAGTTCATTGGGCACTTGGCTTAGCTAGCACTCTGATCAGGCCATTTACTGCAGATGGAATGAGTTCAAAAGTTGCTTTTTTGCAGTTCAATTGAGAGATAAAAGATTGTCCCTCAAGGAAAAAAAATCTAAATAACTAAACTAAATAACAGATTCATACCAAATAGTAGTGAGAAAGTCATTCTGAGATTTTACAGTCATAATAACAGAGATGATAACTTAGAGCTGTCAAGAAAGCATTGCCAAGACAAGAAATGTGAATAATTTTGATAAGCTTTCTTTCAGCATCTCAGCAGCTAAGTAGTTATCCAGCCCAAGAGGCATGTGGAATCATGTTTATCACTTATCTACAAAAAATTAGT
Source organism: Python bivittatus (assembly GCF_059951505.1). Classification (NCBI taxonomy): domain Eukaryota; kingdom Metazoa; phylum Chordata; class Lepidosauria; order Squamata; family Pythonidae; genus Python; species Python bivittatus. The sequence continues at coordinate 50,150,128 of NW_028277125.1, read as the reverse complement.
AGGGGGGAGGGGAGGGAAAAAGTTGGCAGACTAGATAACATACTCTGTGTATGTGTGTGTGTGTGTATACACTCTATCTATCTATCTATCTATCTATCTATCTATCTATCTATCTATCTATCTATCTATCTATCTATCTATCTATCTATCTATCTATCTATAATAGCCTTAGTTCGATAGTAGAGACGCACATGGTTGCTATTTTCTTATAGCAGGGTTCCTCAACCTCAGCAACGTTAAGATGGGTGGACTTTGACTCCCAAAATTCCCCGGCCAGCATGGCTGGCCGGGGAATTTTGGGAGTCGAAGTCCACCCATCTTAAAGTCACTAAGGTTGAGGAACCCTGCCTTATAGGAACCCAGCAGTGCCAGAATCGTATGAAGGGAAGTAGTACTACTGTGTATGTGATGCTATTTCCAAAGGAATTGCCTTAGAATAATTAATTCCCATATTCAAATCATGAAATTATTTAGGTTATGAGATCAGGACATAATTTTATTCCATCTTGCTAGGTTTCTTTTTCATATCTCAGTGCCTGGAGGATATTGTGGTTTGGAAGGAAAACAACACACTTCAGCTCAATCCTGGCAAGAATGAGTTGTTTTGGGTTTGGGGCCTTCTGGATCTGGAAATTTACCATCTTTGGTGCTGGATGGGATGGCATTGCCCTGAACAGACCCTGTGTGCAATATCGGAGTCCTTCTAGACTCACAACTCCTGCTTAAGGAGCAGGTGGCAGTCATGGCTAGGTGGGCCTTTTTGCAACTTTGTGTTTTGTGCCAGTTGTGACTGTTCCTTGTTCAGGAGGCTCTACTTCCAGTCACTCATGACCTTGTCACCTCCCCAATGGACTACTGTAATGCACTGTACATAAGGCTGCCCTTGAAGAGCATTCAGAAGCTTCAACTGGTGCAAAATGTGGCAGCACAGGCAATTATGTGTGCCCTTAGGACTACACACGTTACACTTCTGCTCCGTGAGCTGCATTGGTTGCCAGTCTGCTTCTGGGTTCAATTCAAGGTGCTGGTTATAACCTTTAAAGCCCTACAAGGCATGGGCCAAGTTATTTGAGGGACTGCCTCTCCCTGGTTACATCTATCCATCCCATCATGTCTGGCAGGAGGGACATGTTATGGGTCCTGTGTACTACGGAGTTTCATCTGACAGGACCCAGGAGGAGAGCTTTCACTGCCATGGCACCTGCCCTTTGGAACATCATTTCTCCCAAGGTGAAATTAGCCCCAACCCTATCAACATTCCAGAAGGCCCTTAAAACTGTCAATAGGCCTGGGGATCCCATGGAAATAGGGAGCCCGCGAAATGGTTGTATTGTATGTAGGATTCTGAATGCAGTCTCCTGTGTTTTTTATTTTATATTCATAGTTTTTAATTGTTCTAATTATTTTTAATGGTTTTAATTGTTCTGATTGTTCCTAATTTCTTTTTAATTGTGTATGCTGCCCAAAGTCACAGACGTGAGATTGGCAGCTATATAAATTCAATAAACAAACAAACAAACAAACAAACAATCCTTTTTAATCTTTTTTTAAATCAGGGCTATTTTTGGGGTGTGTGTTTTGGTCTAATGCTTCCAATAAATCATGAATGAAGCTGTTGTATATATAAAAAAATCTAAGCAAATCAAGTAATTTACATGGAGATTTAAGGAAGTCCCCCTGAGACCTTTGTCTTAGTTCCTTGGCTGAACCAAATTCAGTCCCATCAGAATTCATAGAAAAATGTATATCACAATAGAATAGTAAGTTCATAATGATGTGGATGGATAGGAAATATATACTTTTTAAGCCTATGTGGAAGGGCTTGGCTTTGCCTTGTTGAAGTGCTTCATGCTATGGAAGTGTTATGAGGTGGTATGTTTCTCCTCCATGAAGCAAATAATAATAAAACTTTATAAAATAATATAAAACTTTATAAGTTTTGAAACCCCCTCTGTCAGTTCCACTAGCATTTATTGTTCATTGTAAAAGTTTCTTCTGGCTGTTAGAAATGCCAGAGGAGGCTTTAAAATGAAGCAACATGGCTGCTTTACTGTTAGAAATACTTGAGTACTGTCTTATGACAGCAAGCAATTTATGAAGCAACCTCAAAGGTTTTAAGTTTCATTGAAGTAAAGCACTCCTTTAAAGTTTTGCATAGCCCTAATTTATAGTTCATAAAAAATCTAAACAATTACAAGAAAATAAGTATAATATCTAGCCAGTCGTCCTGTGTTATATGGTTTATTTTAAGAAGAAATAGAATGAATGGACAAAACGGATGTGGTTCTAAAGCATGAGATCTTTGCTTAATAACCTCTTAGTTCATAAACCATTTACATTATATTTACACAAGCCATTTTGCAATCTTTTAAGTAGAGACACTTTACTGAAGATTTAATTTTGTGTAAAAAACATCTGACTCTCCTGGATTAATAGCCACCTTCACCCTCAAATGCCCTTCTGAAACGTTTACTTGTTGATTTGTTCCACAGGTTTGTATATAGTTACCAGCAAGTGAGTCCCATTTGGTCTCAGTGAAGCTTATATCTTTACTCTATCCTATCCTGTCCTGTCCTGTCCTGTCCTGTCCTATCTATCTATATTTTCATTTATTTATACCATATTGCTATGTCTAGGATGGCATTGTTAGAGTCATGCTAGGAAGAAATGCTAGGTCAGTGGGGTGGGGAAATTCAAGCAGAATACTTACCAATTCCTAAGGTCTACAAAATTCATGCTGTCCAGTTTTCTCCAGTTTTCTATCTTCCAAATGTAGAAATTGTCTACGATGACAATATCTGTGCTGACACATATTTCTCCCATTTCAGGTGCATGTCAACTGTCTTCCTGAAATTAAGGAAGGTTGTCTTATTTTTCTTAATGTAATTTTCTTAAATTTATTTTGTAATTTGTGCTTACTTCATAAAAATCTCACATCACCAAGCTGCTAAATTGATTGGACATAGAGCTTAGAACACAAAATTACTCAGTAGCTCTTAATTCCTACCTTGATGTTAATTGCGTTGCCATGCAGAGCATTCCTTGGGCCAGAAGTATATCAAGAGATGAGCATTAAGTAACTAAGTGACAGTCTGGTAGAAGATTAAAAACTCCGGCAATTAGATTCTCAACAGAGATTTCATTACTCTTACATTTTACGTTTTGTTTTAGATGTGGTCTCAACCTATAGGAAACGACAAGTAGAACAAAGGCATATACACATTCTGTTATCAAATGAAGAATGTATCTTACAAAAAATAATACAAAAAAGAGAGGTAGCCGTGTTAGTCTTTTGAAGCAAAAATAACAATGCATCATATAGCATTTTAAAGACTAACCAATTTATTATCTCATAAACCTCTCATAGATCAAGTGACTAAACATAAAATAGAAGAAGTGACATTGATTTCTTGCACTGAATAGCTAATTAATATATGTGGTATCCAAAGAAATGTTAGTCTATGTTTAATTCAGAGAAATAGTGTATCTATATTTTAATATATTTTTGTATGACTATATATTGTGAAAAAAATAGTCTTTGTAATTTCTTTTCTCAGGGATTGACAACTGTAAAAGAGTGTCCTTGAAATCCTTCCCAATGTTTTGGGGATATTGCCATTTCTGAAAAGGCAGTCCTAAATACTTACTCTAAATCAGGAGCTAGAAACTAAATCTAGATCAAAATACAGATTCTGAGAACATACTCAGACTTAACTCTGATAAGATTGAGTGGCTGTAGATTTTGGGGCCACCTGGATCCAAAGAGTTTTGATCTTTGGTTTTGGATGGGATTGCACAACCCCAGACGGATGTCATGTACAGTTTAGGACTCCTCTTGAAATTGTATTATTGATTATAGAAATAATACGATGTAACATTAGAGGCAGAGGTTAAAATATGTTACTTATAACTGCTGTGAAGAAGATTGGAAGTCACTTCTTTATATCTTTCTTTCTTTCTTTTTTATTTTTCCTCAACTATTTTTCCTTGACTTTTTTTTTTCTTTTTTTGGACTTTTTGCTCTTTTTTTGATTTCTTTCTTCTTCCTTTTTCTTCTTTACTTTATATTAGTTTGTGTTAGTTTTTATCTTCTTGTTTAAAAGCTTTAATAAAAAATTATATTTTTTAAAAAAAGCAGTTTTAGGCAAAAGAAGTAACAGCAGAACTAGTCATGGCACACCTCAATATGCCCATGTAACACCACTGCTTTGTGAGCTGCGCTGGTTACCAGCAGGCTTCTGAGCACAATCTAAACAGCTAGTTATTATCTGTAATGGTTTTCATGGCACTGGGCTTGGCTATTTTAAGGGCCTCCTGTCTTTGATTATTTCTCCCCATCCAGCAAGATCTGACAGAGTAGGCATGCTCCAGGTTTCATCACTTAAGTATTGTCATCTGGTGGGGCTCAGGAGATGCACCTTCTGTATCACTGTGGCTGAACTATGGAACAGAATTCCTCCCAAGAGTCAGGTCTGGTTCTTTCCTTGGGTCAGAAGGTTGTATGCCATCTTTGACAGTCTTTGATTATTTTTGCTTGTATGAAGTTACTGCTATTTTATTATGCTTTAATATCTTTAAATATTATGCTGATTTAATTGTGCATACTGTCCTGTGTCACATGTTGATTGGGCAGCTACATAAATTATTTGATTGATTGAATGAGTAAATAAATAAATTTAGATTAAATGATGTCATTGGAGGAGGGGCACCTTCTACTTCAAAACATCTTACTCCTTTAAGCAAATAGAAAAAGGAAACAATTATTCTTTGAGTCCTCCTAAATGGAGTATCTTAAGAAGTTTCTGGGATTAGAGAGAACACTACTGTGCCTCTGTTGGCAATATCTGGCCATACACAAAATGTGAATACACAAAATTATAAAAGAAGAAACAAAATCTGAAAAAAGGAAACAAAAATATACAAGATGTATATTTACAGGCATACATATACTGAAGCCAGGATTCATTACAGTTATCCATAGCTGATCTATATTAATCATTTCTGGAAACCAAGATTAACGTTTCTACTTCCCAGCTTTAAATTATAGAGAGGCAGAACTATATCTATATCGATATCCAACTATATATCACTATTCCCCTTTGGAGTAAGCAAAGGGATGCAAAGAACAGAAAGAATAAGATATAGTAAGAATAAATAAGAAATAGTAAGTCAAAAAGATAAGGAAAGAAAATACAGCGAAAACTAGTTCATGCCAACATTTAATATACCTCTCCAAACTTTTTTATTATTGCCAACCATCCCTGATTCTACCACATTCCCTGCCTTTAGTTCTTCAAACTTCTTGTCTCTCTATTTTGGAGGACCTCATCAATTCCACCAACCAGTTTTTGCAGCTTTCCCTTTCTCACAACCCATTCACCCTTCCTTTATATATTTGCTTTGTGATCCAATCCTCATCCATTCTTTCTGTATAACTAAACCACCTCAACAGACTTCTTTCACACTGGTCACTTGTTTTTGTACTTAATCTACATTCATTCTGTACCCATTCATTTTTGACTTTATCACTTCTTGTTTTACTACACACACTTCTTAAGTAACCCATTTCCACTGCATTCAACATATGCTTCTCCTAACTTAGCCAGCTCTTAGTTCTATATAACAAAGTGGGCTGAAACATATTCTTATACACAACCATTTTCATTGCCTTTGACAAACATTTATTCCTTACAACAGAACACATACTACCCATTACCACTCTACCAGAACTTGTATCTGTTAAACGTTTTCCATCTATTTTCCCATTTTAGTAAACATTCCACCAAGCCATGCAAATTCATTAAATTGCTCTAATTACAAGTTATGCATAATTTCACCATTTATGTTTAACTTATAATTATTGCACACATTTTCCCTCTAAAACACAAGTACCTTGGTCTTCAATACATTAATTTTCAGACCTACAACTCTCTTTGCATCACACATTCAAACTTTTACTGGAAATCATACAGGTTCTCAGCCTGAATTAACAGCATAGCCTGCAAACTTGAGTGGGGACTTAAATATTCATGCTCATTCAAGTCCCCAATCAACACAGCTCTAACATTACCACAAACAATTCTTATAATTTGTCCATAAATACACTATTTAGCCTTCTGCTAAATGTTAAACCATAAATGTTAAACCATTTGCCAAACATTCCATTTATTTTAACACATGCCTTGCTTCCATTATATACCATTTGTATTGCATTTAGCAACCAACCTTCAACTCTATATTCACTTCAAACATTCCATGGTTGAAGACTATTCAGTTTATCATTTACTTTCTCTGAATCAGCAAACATACAATAAACTTTCTTCCTCACGTTCACACATTTTTCAGTAACTTGCTGAAGAACAAAAATTCAGATTGCACTCTCCCTGTTTAGCATAAAACTGCACACCACTTTCCAATCTTTGCATACTGTCAGCTGTTCTACCTTTTTAGTCAGAATTCTGCCAAACACCTTCCCTAGCATGCTTAAAAATCCCTAACCTTAATCATGTAGCTTTTGCATTCATTCATGTTACTTTTCCCTTCATATCATGAACAATAACAGCATTCTTCCAGTTGGTAGGTACAAATGCTGTCTGTGCCACACAAGTTAATTAGCTACTCCTTAAACAAACCACACCCATGTTTCAATATTTCTTCAATTACGCTGACTACACCTCCAACCCTGCAATTTTCCCACATTCTCAAAGCACTTATAACTATCTTTTCTTTTCTTTTTTCTTGGACACTAGTATTTATAGCATTAATTTCAATTACACTTTTTAACACATCACCGTCTTTCCTATGTAAATCTCTAAAATATTCCTTCTGGCATTTCCTGACTTTTGTTTTCATCCAAATAATTTTATTACTTTTTATTCTTAATTCCATCTTGCTGGAGGATCCTTGCTTAGCCCTTTTCATCCATTTCTAAAATAATGTTTTATCCTACTGAATTTGCTCTGTATTTTATCTGCTGTTAATTTTGATTGTTTCTTGTCTGACTACATTCTTTGCAACTTTTCCCTCTATACACATTACTGAATATCTTCCTCTCAGCCTTTTTTTATAGCAGTCGTATTACTATATGCACTTTTTTCCATCCACAGCCTCTTTCACATCATCATTCTATTTAATATTTTAATGCTTTCTGTCAGTTAACTCCACACGCTTCTGTAAAACTCTAATATAATTCCTTTCACTCTGTTCCAATCAGATTCAACACCATCCTTTTTAAAATCCATTTTCCATTCACCCTCTATCCTTCCCTGATTATGTTAATATTTCATCATAAACAATTACATCAGTTACAATTTTATACTAATTTTTTCACATATACATATGAATGAACATATGTTCAAACCACAGAAATAGTTCTTTTTCTAAGCAAAAATTCAGCAATTGCTATTTTCATTGATTTTTCGGTCTCTGAATGGCCCAATCTTTTTTTTTTTTGGTACTGTCTTATCATAGTTCCATCAATTTGTGCACATAGCAAACAATTTTTTTCATGGATCACATTCATTCATAATATTGCACAATTTTTCCTGAAATTCATATCTAGTTCTTAAAATATCACCATTCTCTGAAGAATAACATGCAAGTATAATCAACTTATGGAACCTAATTTCATAAACACCGATAACTACCTAAATGACATCAATTCATTCTTTCTGACATTGTCAGACTTTTTAGGTAGGCCAGATTAGGAAATAGACTCCATAAGGACTACTGGAGGACTACTATTGTTGGAGGGCATAATAACAAAATCTTGAAATCCTGACAGTTTCCTTCTTCTGATACCAAAAGAATCAAGGTGTGATTATCTTAAGTTTCTTTCTTACCCCCTCTTCCTTTTGAGAACTAAGATGCTATTTACTTAACAGTTCTTGCATTCCTCCTTAAAGGTTATCTCCATACTCCTCTATATACATACATCTAAACCTATACCTTCACTTATCTATTTATTAAGTAAACAAAAATTTCTATGTCACCTACTTTGATAATTTAAGTACCAATATAACAAAGCAGTCTTAAGAGCCTTCTAAAAGGCCAGTAGGTTGAAGACATCATGTCCCTCAGGAGGCAAGGTGTTTCCAAGCATGGGGGCAGTTACCAAGAAGGACTGTCACCAGGGATTCAACTCTCCATCCACATTGGATGGAGAATCTCAGCATCTCCTTCTGGGATGCATGCACAGGCTGTCTGAGACTTCACCAACTCTATTCCACAAGATCAGATCATCTCCATTCCAGTCTATTACATCCTTCTCCTTTCTCTTAATTTGAGAGACACAAATTCTTTTTAATTTCATTTGTTAATTCACATTTTTTGACATTTACTCCTCTTACATTCCCAGTCATAGTCTTCCATATTTTATGATGGTCTGCAGATGGGTTCATGGTTACTGACTGCCATCCATAATTGCTAATGCTTTTTAATAATATACCAAAGGCATAGATTTGGTTATCATCTTTAGTTAAACCAAAGCCTCATGAGATCTGCTTATGGTAAAGAGAATACCAATCTTTTTTGGCCAGTATGGCATAAGTACAGCCAAAGACTAGTTTTACCTTGAAAATGCTCACATTATTCTATGCAAGCTAAGTTCTTAAATCTAGTGATTACCTTGCAAGCCAACTTATTATTGTCTTCAGTCTTCCAACCTGAAAAGACATGGAGTGTACTGACGCATATTCAGGGTTTGTTTCATAGAACTGTTAAAAGTTGAGAAGGTGTGTGCTACCCTATAGCATTACCTTTTTAACAATAATATTAATTATTGATATGAATTATATGAATTATATTAATAATAATTAATATGACAAACAAAAAAGGTACAAGATTTAAAATCAGGAAATGAGCAACACTAAAAATTAGTCTAGTTTAATGTTAATATTAAAGACAGTCTACATGAAATAATTCCGTTAAGTTTATGACTGTGGTAATTTTCTTAAAAGAATATCTATAAATTTTGCAATACCATTCTTAGAACCATTTTTCCTTGGCAGGGTTCTCACAAATCACACTTTGCAGTAAAGAAAGAGATTTTTGCAATCTGTTACTTCCTAGGCTATATCTGCACAAGTGCAATTCCATGAACCAGTTTCTCATCAAATGTTCAAATGACCCATATCATCTGCACCCAGCAAAGTAGATAGATGCAATCATCAAAATGTCTATCAAAATGTACTTGATTACTGGATTGTCCATAACCTGAATCATTTCCTTTTCTTTTCATGGTTCTTCAGTGAACCTAATATGATGTCACTAAAAGTAGGCTGAAAGAAAATTAACAGACAACAGAGTTATTATATTACTTTGGAGCACTGCAGATTCAAGTGTGCCAGTTGCTTCAATGTACAGTTATTCCTAGTACTGTTTTTGACTGAAATTAACAAAAAGTCCACACAACTGTTTTCCTTTTATTGAGAACAGTGTCTATCAGGCATGAAAAGCGGCTACCTTATGTGATCCTTTGAAGGCTTTAGTAGCATGATTCAGTAAAAGCATTACTCATTTTATTTGAAACATATAAAATAAAGTTGCTTAAACTTTATTGGCTGCTCTAATTACTTACTGGAAGGTTGGTTGGAAAAGGTAGCATACATTTCTATGTTTCAATGGAATAAATATACCAAAGGTATAGTATAAAGCAAAGGAAGCATGTGATACAAACCATTTAAGCAGTCCATACAGCAAGGGTGGATAGCCTGTGTCCATAGTGCACATGTAGCCCCTGAGCTACCTACCTAAGGTCCTGTGTTCCAAATTTCACAATTCAAATAACTGGTTTATCAGCTCATTGGCAGGTTGCAGAGGACTGCTTTTGTTGAGATGTTTCCCCAGTGGGAGAACTAACAACTATATTCTTACTACCCACAGCAATGAATTACCAGGGGATCACACAATTTTTACCTCCTTCATGGCTTCCGCACAAAGAATGTAAAGATAATGCTCTGCATGTTTACAGAAGAGAGATTTTGTGCCAGTGCATGAGTGCGTATAGATGTGCAAGTGGTGGAATATGTGTGTATTCGTTTGTGGGGAACCTAAGCAGAGTCTAATACAGCCAGCAAAGCATGACATTTGACAAGCTTCTGCCATAGACAGCTGGGAAAGGCAAAGCCAGTCAAGATACAGAGTGTGCACAGTAGGAATCCAGTTATTCATAAAAATATTTTGTAAGAGCAACTTTGTCCTCTCAAGAGAGATGCATCAATCAGAGCAACGAAAGGTGTATATGTTGTGGAATTTTTGCCAAAGACAGGAATACAACGCTGAGGAGAAGAACCATGTTTATTGCAATGATCATTGAATGCCTGCTTTCTAAGAAAGAGGGACCCTGAACAATAGAAAAACATAGAATTTATACACTTTTGAGGTTGAGAGGTGGGAGATCTGAGGGATCTGATTCGAGGATAGGTTTGGATAGGTGTTAAATGGGGGATAAATGGTCTTTCTATTGTGTGAAAAGAACCACAGCAAACCCTTAAGTAGACAGGTGATGGCCCTCCCATTGTTTCAGTATGATAGTGTTAAAAGGGCTAGTTTTGGCAGTGGAACATGGTCTTGGGTCTTGGGTCATGCCATAGCTTGGAGCTGATCCTGTTTTGCATGAGCAAAGAATGGCAGAAGGAAATGGAGAAAAGAGAATGCAGGAAAGGCAAGGGGGAGGGTGGAGGGGGAGGGTGGAGTAAAGAGTTTGCTGCAGGAGAGGCAAGGAGGGGGGGGAGAGTTTCCAGCTTTATTTTATTATTTTTACATCACATATATTTCCTGTTTCAGTTCCAACCCTAATTCCTTGTGTTCCATGACACATCAATAAACTGTCCTTCCTGAAGTCAGGCATCTATGTTGTTGGCTCCAAGGGTCTCCTGTAGATTCCTGAGTCAGCAGGCCTAATTGTGGTAGTTTTCATTTCTAACCAACCACTTTGGTGATGCTGGGAAACAGAAAACCTGATTTCTTTAAAACAAGACAGATGTTTTCAGTTTGCACATTGTGTGTGGTGCAGCTAAATCGTCTCCTAGAAAGGAATGTACTCCTTACATTTCACTTGTATGCCTAACTACTTATCCTTTTCACTCTCACTGGTTGAAAACAATATCCTCCCTTAACAGGTTAAAATCTGATGGCAATGAAAGTAAAGGAAAAAAGAAAAGAAAATCTTGGATTGGTCTACTTATTATTGTGGCACAAATAAGAACCTGATGATCCAAATCCCAAGCACATGAGGACAGCTCGCTCATGCTAGGTTATGCAGTGCAGCACAGCAAGGTGGGAAACACCCTTTCTTTTCTTCCCTGTAGTAGTCTTGGACAGTTTTACTGTGGTTGCTGCTGACTGCAGCATCCCAGAGAAACTGCAGGCAGATTTATCCTAGGGCTGTTGTCAGAAGAGCCTTGGCTCTGTTCCAGATTAAAACTGCCAAGGACTTATGTGGTAAATGAAAGTTGGGTGGGGTGGAAGTGGTCCTGCAGCTGGCAAAACCACAGTGAAGCTGCCTGTGACTCCAAGGATGGCAGAAGAACTGTGGTTCTGCTGTCAACAGGTTTGTGATAAGGCTGCCTTTGGCTTCACTGGGGAGCTGCTGGCTACAGAGCCATCTCACTCCACCTCCCTTCCCCTGTGAAAATGAAAGTAGAGTAAAGGCACCAGCTGTGGGGAGAAGCAGGTGTTTGAGTGCCAAGAGTGATCCCCTTCCTCTCCTTCAGTTCTTCTGCCATCCACAAGTAGGGAGAAGTGGGGGAGAATGGCTGTTTTGGTGCCAGTCTTCCAATGCTGCTTCCACCCTTTTCTCCCCCCCCCCCCTTTTTTTGCCATGGGTGGCAAGAGAAGGAATAGGGAGAGAAATAATGGGGAATAGAAGTGGCAGAGAATGTCTTCTTTGGGACCAGTCCTTCAATCCCACAGAGTGATTATTCTGTGAGAGTGGAGAATGGATAGCAAAAGACCCAACAGAGGTGTTCCCCATCCTCCTCTATCCTCTTCCTGCTTCTCTTGTGGATAGAACTCCTATTATGCTCCATTGCCAAGGAAAAACAAAGGTTGGATGTGTGGTCAGTAGTTCTTAAACCAGGCAGCTTTTTTTCCAGTTCCTGCACTATATGAGAGCACTTTAGTGCTGTGGTGAGGAAGAGCCTATTGTTTTCTGGGATTGGATAGTGGAAACTGAAAATGCCGAAACAGCCTCATTTGTTGTTGCATACCTGAAATAGAAAGATGAATGTTCCACCAAATAATGACTTTTTCAGCTAATTACTCCTGCTAACATTTTATCAGCATTGTGATTTGTTACTAGAATATCAACAGTAATTTTTCATTATGAAGTTGTGGTTCTGTGACTATGGATAAAGTCAGGATCCAATGAACTTGCTCTAGGAATTCACAGGCCTTTAATTCTTTCTCCTTCCCAAATATGGATCTTGCCAAAGATTTTGATGAAAAATAAAAACTAAGGCTGACTAGTGCTTGCTCTTTAGAAACTCCCATCCCATCTTACATTTAACTCCTGCCTGCCTACCTGCAGCAAATACTCCTTATGGGTTCATGCCAGCACAGAATTCTCTGAAATGGTTGATTCATTTTTGCAGAACTTTCTGGAATGACCATGTCTGTATGCCATAAGTATATGGGGAATTTTTGCTGTGGGAAGAAAGAAAACAAAACAAAAAAACAAAACAAAACAAAACACAAGATTCTTGGCTATGTCATACATTTTCAAAAGTAAGAATCTCCTTCAGTCTGTAAATAGACTAGTGAATTATGTTTGGATATTCAATAAACTGTAGGCATAAATCTGTCAGAAATCTCCTCTACATATTAGAAAATAGAGATTGTATTTACACTGATCTGCACACCCTACTCTCAGACTACATAGCAATCTGGTTTGAAACAGAGAACAGTTTCAAAAGCAGTCAAAGTTAAGTCACATTGCTCCAAGGAAGAAGAGAAAGTTCAAATCCACACAGTTTCCTTGCTCTGGTATGAGGATGGCCAACTGAATGTTACCTGACCACATGTCTGTCTGGCTCCTCCTGTATCTCAGCGTTCTTTGGCTGCTGAGACTGGCCAAAAATGGCTTAATTTGCTAAGCTCTGGGAGTTTTCTGTAATATCTAGCCACAAGATGCTGTATGCAAGTAATGTAGGGAGCATTGAGATGCTTCAGGGAGGCAGCTTGAAATGACACACTCCATGCCATTAATCATGTACAGTAGTTCTGACTGGTTCTGTCATTTCCTATGGGACCAACCCCTGTAGTCTGGTCCTGACCTCTTTGGCAATTCCTCAGTCTGTTTTTGACTACAAAGGGAATGGAACAGCCATTATTTTTCCTATATATAAAAACATTACAAGCTTTGAAATTGACCAACCCATGCCTGGCTTAACATGTCATTGAAAATGTAATTGAAAGGACTGGGCACTTGTCTTTCTTTAGTTAGCCTGGCAGAAAATTCCCTTCTCAGTGACTTCTGCTCCCAGGGAAACCTGACTCCTCATTCTTTCTCTTCCATACAATTACTACAGCTGAATCTCTTTCTCAAATCCCATCTCTTCAAGCAGGACTTATCTACTGGTTGCATCTTAGCTGAATGACCACTAGATGGCACCCAGGAGATAAAAAAACCCTGTCACCTAGTGGTCCATCCCATCATTTCAAGGGATGCAAAATAAATAAATAAATAAAAATCAACTGGTTGACAGTATAATGGGAAAGAAAAAAGAAAAAAAATGCAATGTATGGAGTAACCAGTGTTGTGCATGCCAGTTGGAGAAGGCTTTTCATGTGCTGGATGATGTTGGGTGGGGCTGCAATTTCAGTTAAAGGAACAATAAATCACAGTCCTTAGAATATTGCAGATTAAAGCTGTACAGACAGATTAGTTCTGGGTGTTTGGTAAAGACACAATGTGGCAATAGTAACATTTAGGGTGGCATGCTTTTTTACAGTGGCAAGATGAGAGGGTGCATGGCAAAGCAGATATGTGAATGTGACCAAGGTCACAAATTCCACTGCGTTAGTTCAAACTCTTCACTTGATCCTGAGCTTTGGAACCCAGCCACAATAATTAAATATTTTCCCTGCTCCTAACAAATGAACATGCTAAGTATGAGTGGTATGGTAAAGGTAAAGAGGCTATCGTAACTAGGAATACATTTTCTTTACCATATATTCATTCAAAAAGGAGTTCCAGCAAAGCAGATGGGTATGCTCTGTCATTATATCCATCACACCTGGTACATGGTGATATGACAAAGGATGGTGATTTGTTCCTGCTGTTTTCTACACTACTGGTTCATTCTGCTCCAGCGATTAGAAATACTCGAATCTATGTGCAAGGAAAGAGCTGCTGTAGATAGATAGCAGAGTTGGTTTCTTATATCAAGAGTAAAAGTCAGTTCAGAAAGCTGCTGAAGAATGGGCTCCCTGAGACATTTATCACGGAATGGCACATTGACTGCACAGGCAGAGTATCGCTGCTAATTCAGTGCTCTCCTTTTGTGGAGAGAACGACATGCCTCCTTCCATATGCTCATGCTTTTTTTCACCTTCAGAACATCAGTTCATTACAACTGGAGGAAATCCATATTAAAGTGATTAGTCAGTAGCTTAAGAGTAAGTCTCTCACCAGGAGCTATCAGGCCTGAACTCTGACATCAGAAACATTTATTTGGAAGAATTATTGTGATAATGCCTTTCTTGCTTTATGTATCATTTATGCTTGTGAAAAACGTTTAATGGTAAACATTAGCTGGCATGTGTTTTTCCCCCTTGTTTAATTGGCAGCATTCAGAACTTGAATATCATAGTTCTATTTCAGAAAGCTTAAATTCTGGCCTTGATCTGAGATCCAAGGAGTTGCACAGACTATACATGTTTCTTGGGGCACAAGAAAAGTTTCCAAGATTTGGGATATTCTGATTTTTGTGGGTTCATGTTTTGATGACGGCTGTAATTTTTTATAACTATAATAGCTAGCATGTGTTTTAGAATGGCTATAAAGAAAGAACATTGCTTTTATTTTATATAAAGTTAATGAATTTATATTGTATATTTTATTCAGTTAGTGAACATTTGTACTTATGGAGCCTCCAAATAATGAATAACACTGAAAAGTTTGGGGCTACATGTCAAAAACATGTTCCTGTAGTACCCTTTTGCTCTCCTTCTTTTTCTTTGTCATTTTAAACACAGATGGAAAATGATTTTGCTTCTTTTTCTATGATTGAATCTGTCCCTGGTGCTCCACCAACTTCCTCCTGCTATTCAGCTGATCAACTTGTAGCTGGATAATGGAAACAATAGTAGTAACCTCTGAAGGATATATCAATGGGTTTAGAAACATGTACATCGTACAGAATTAGCTACTTGACTTTACTGGTATATCTATGTTTGCTGAAATTAATGTGCGAATTGGCTCTCCGACTGAGGGAATAAATGTTAAAACGATGGGCTGCCTTTTTTTAAAAACAATGATCTCTTGATAATAAATGAAGGTGAACTTCTGCATGTTTACCCACTATACAAATTGCTCAGCACTCAAATATGGACATCTGTGCCTATCCTTCATTACATTTTTTTTGATATTCATAGCTCAGTGAGACTGAATATGGTGATGCCCTAAATCAATTTGGGAGCTGTTGTGCTTCTAATACGTAAATCACAATGTTAATCACTTAACCACTGGGATACAAAAATAAAATACTCCATCCATCTTGAGATCCAATAACAGAATGCAGAAAAAAAGGTATGCAAAGCATACCAAGAAATGCTCTTGGGATCTATTTATTTTAAATTCTTTAGAGTGGAAGATTTTCCAGGCAGTTTCAATAGTTCTTCCCTTTCCATCCTCCAGGTCTGCACTCTAACATGACATAACACAGAAGGAAAAGAACATGGAGAAGGAAAAGAAAAAGAGAATGAATCAGGCACCAGGGCTTAATATTTTATTATTCTTATAATGACTGCTATGATAACAGAGGGTTGTTTATAGAAGCTTTAACGATTCCATCATCTCGAAAGTTGATGATTCTCTTCCTGTTCTTCACAGAGCAATTGACCTTAATATGTATCAAAAGCAGCAGCAGCAGCCTTCAGCCCGAATGATCATAGCAGTCATGGGGAGATTGAAGCTCCAGGGAAGGTACCAGCAGCTCCGTCTGCTGCTTCTTGTAATCACCATGATCCAGAAAGATGTAAAAATAGTGAGGTCTGTGTGGTGGGAAATTCCAATATCAGTGTGCAATGTGCTTTCATGGGGTTTGGTCTCGTAAAATGAAATTATACTATAATGGCATAACCTGGATATAGGAAAGGAACTCCAAGGAAATGAATGGCTGACTTCTCATTCAGAAAGTTTGATTAGAATGGATATAAACTAGTTGACATTTGGACAGAAGCTGCTTATGTTATAAAAAGCATTGTAGGAATTTTCATAGCTCTAAACAGTCAGTCAGAAAACTGGAGGAGAATGATGTCACATCCTTATCTGTGAGAAGTGAGAGTGACACTGATATGACTGATAGTAGAGCTGAGAAATTGTCCTGAAGGGAACTCAAGTCCACAATACTAACTGTCAAGAGACAATTTTGTCAGTAATTGAAAACCTCACACTCACAGTTTTTTCTAACTTAATAAGGCAAATAGTCCATCAAAAGAAAATTGGAGGGTTAAACTCCAAGATAAAGGTAAGCACCAGGTTCTATCTATATTTAAGCTCAGTTCAGGTCTGAAGTTTGCTTTCTTGAAAGCTGTCTGAAGGTTGTGTTTCTATCTGAGTCCTGTGTTTCACTGTGTCTCTTAACATTTAGCATCATTTCTTCCACTTCCAGAATAGACTTTTGCCTGACACCTGATTTAATAGAGAGGAAGTAACTGTGATGGAATGGAATTATGAAGGCCAGGCTCAGGGAGATAAACATTTTCTTAGCTCGCCAGAACAGTGTGGGAGGAACAAGAGGATGAGACTGGCACCTCCCTGAGGAATTCACACTGTTGTGGCTGGATGACTTTGGGAGCTGGGGTTTTAGTCTGGGAAGATTGATGTCAGGCCTAGCCCCAGGAACTCCAAGGGACAATGCTAATTCAGTCCAGCTATGTTTATTAGCTACAACCTCTAGCAAGAATCTTCCCAGACTAAAACCCCAGCTCCCAAAGTCATCCAGCCACAACAGTGTGAATTCCTCAGGGAGGTGCCAGTCTCATCCTCTTGTCCCTCCCACAATGTTCTGGCGAGCTAAGAAAATGTTTATCTCCCTGAGCCTGGCCTTCATAATTCCATTCCATCACAATAATTTATGAAAGGTTCTTTTTAAAATAATCATGAAAATTATTATACTCTGTTCTCATTTCATTTGCCTTATAATTAATTTTAATACTTTTGTAGATCCTTTACTTCAGGGTGTAAAAAATAACTGTTGATAGACACTGAAAGTGTGATGGAGGACTTGGACTAAGAGCTTCAGGGTCACAGGGAGAAACATTTCCTCAGCCCACAGCATGAGCGTGGGAAAGTGAAGAGGATGAGACTGGCACCACCCTAAGGAATTCATAGTGTTTAGTTACAGACTTTGGGAGTTAGAGGTAGTCTGGCGAGATTCTGTCTAGTAGGTGGAAGCTAATAAAGTAACTGAGCTGTTCCAGTACTGTGGAGTTTCATGGCTGAACCTGACAGAAAGTGAGCTTCTCCATTGGTTAGTCATAGCATGAGAACAAGTATATCATTTACACCAATGTGCAATATAAACATGTGCAATCCATATACCCATTAAGAAGCTCTTACACTATATTTTGGGTTTTAGAATCCAGCAGGCAATATTAGAAATTTTGGTCAGGATTATATTAGATGGTGAAGCACTTGTGCCTGAAGAAATCTGAGGGAGTAAAGCAAATATTGGCAAGGGATGAAATTTTAGAACTTATTGACAAGTTGAAAACAAGTCCAGATGGTACATGTCCATCTGATTAAAAATAAAATCTGAATTTGTTCATTTTCTCACAGTAATATGAACTTGAGGACAAACAAAGATCGACAACAATAACTTAGAATATTCCTCTAGGAAGTATGTGTCAGTCAGTCCTACTCTAACTAGGTCTAGAAAAATGTTCTGGCTGGTAGTACTGGAGCAGATATCTATGACATCTATTTTCGTGACCCAGAATATGGAGGCTGTTAGGGTCTGAATGGGATGAAACAGGCTAAGATTGAACCCCAGCAAGATGGATTGATGTTTTTACATCGAGATGCTGTGACAGCTCTGGTTCGTCTCTTGATGGGGTGGCCCTGCCCATGATCATAATCACAACTTGGGGGTGAGAACTATTGCTTCAGGGGCAGAAGGAGCTATGGCAGATGGCATTTGCCTAAATCTGGTTAGTGTGCCAGTTGAAGACTTACCTGGACTGGGAGGGTGCCATCACAGTGATGTATGCCCTTATCATTATTTGGTGACCTGAAGACCACTTAGAAGCTTCACTTAGTTCAGAATGCACCCACCTATTATAATAGTGAGTTCAGCCCTGCACAGGCTTTCTATTGACCAAGTAAAAGTGTTGTTTGTGATCTATAAAGCTCTATAAGATTTGGCACTGGGGTACTTGCAGGGTTACCTTCTCCAGGCAGAATAAACTCATTTTGACTGTGCTCTGGGAGAAACTGCCACTGATCCATTGTTTTCACAATGTATGGGGGCTAAGGCTCATTGGAGCTGTTTTTCAGCAGCTGCACCTATGCTATGGAATAATCTCCCCTCAGAAATCAGACTTGTCCCACATTTTTAATCTTCCAAACATTTACTAAAAATGGAATTATTTCCCAGGGCTTAGGGAGAGTGATAGGATACCCTTGATTAATTATTAGTAACACTATTGTTTTTTTTTGTTTTTATATGTTTGGTAATGTTATTTTTACTGTTTATGGTAGCTGTTGTTGATGACACTCTTCTTTACTGAAGACTGCTGAGAGTCCAATAGATTGTGGTGGGTATAAATGTAAGAAATAAAATAGATCTTCTAATTACTTACATTAAATACAAGAAAATGTGAAAAATGAAATCATTTGGTTTCCTCAGCATAAGTTTGACTACAGTCTCCTTGTAGAAACCAAGTGCTCCCCCAAAGAAGCATTAACCACTTCTGAGCTCAGATGTTAAACCCAGTATTGGCAGATGTTAGTATCCAGGAAGGACATAGATTCAAAGAACAGGTGGTGAGTCTCATCATTATTAAACTGCAAAATAGTGGCATCCAAGTTGGAATGAAAGTGACTGATTTTGTCTGTAAAATGTAATGTAAATTTATCAGAGTGAGCCTTCAAGCCTCCATCAGATCTCTTGATGCTTCAGAGAGCACATTTCACCACTTAAAAGAGCTCTTCTGGCAAGCTGTACGCATGTGCACTCACACAAATACACTTATTGTGATTTATTTTTTGTCAGCTGCCATCTAGTCATCTGTCACTTCCTTAGAGTACAAAACTGCAGATACAGTTCTATTGTTTTACTGAGGATATTTGTGAGTGATTGGTACAAGACTAGGGCCTTGGCCAAACTTCTGGCTAGAACCAAAAAACTGTTCCAGAGACTTCAGGACACCACCTGAATCCATCTGCTTGCAGGTGAGGAGCATTAAAATTGGTCATCCAATCTTGTTAGAGCAATAGTTCAGACTGGTTTAAGGGCCTGAAACTATCTTTGGGCTATGCTGATATCATGCCCCCAAAAGCAAAGGCATAAGAAATAAGATTCATATTAACATATCAACTATTGGTTACAGCCTATGTGCACGTATCACCTAAAAAGGATTTAAACACACACATACACACACACACACACGAGAAGGGATGGACTCCGCTATCTCTTTGCCATCTGCAATTCTACTACAATAACTCCATGATCTTTAAAGGTCTTGACCTGTTCTATTCCCATTTATCTGCTCTTGAGGCTTATGATCTTATGGTTTCAAAGGTTTCTTGAGGCTTATGATCTTATGGTTTCAAATACTTGAAAGGATATCACACAGAAGTACAGAACTTAGAACAATGGATATAAGTTATAGGCAATAATTCCTAAAAGTAACAGCATTTTGAGAGTGTAACTAATTATTCTGTGTAATGCACAAGGGACAGTGCCATACAATAGAGCAGTGTTGTCCAAACTTGGCCACTTTAAGATGAATGGACTTCAACTCCCAGAATTCCCCAGCCAGCATGGCTGGCTGGGGAATTCTGGGAGTTGAAGTCCACTCATGTTAAAGTGGCCAAATTTGGACAACACTGCAATAGAGACTTAGGAATTTCTGCTGTGTTCCCTCTTTATTTCTTGTTCTGCCTGGTTTTAGTTTATAAGATTCCTATCTCAGGCTCTCCATTCCAGTCTTTATATCTGAGGCTGAACATTTCCTAGAATACAGAAAATGACTTCATGTTTCTGCTGCTGTGGTGCTTTTGGCCATAGAAATGAATCTGTACATACAGAATCCATAATAATTCTGACCTTTGTGATCCACTGAAAGGCCAAATGAAAGCATTTTTGGAGGCCCCCAGAGTGTCCGTAAATATTGCCTTTGTTTGACTTGGCCTTACTAGAACACTTTTTGATGATCCCATTGATTGCTTATCTCGATGTGTAATCATCTTGGGAATAATCATACTTGTCAAGTAACAACAGCAATTGCTAAAAGACTTGGAAAATAAAACCAGCTTAATGCCATGCAAATATATAATTAAAAAACCTACAGCTCTGTGCCATGATGAAAATATATCTGTTATACTTATTAATATCTAATGCATTCAATTACAAATGAAGTTAACCTTTTAAAAAGCTTGGTTTAAAACAGCTATAATTTTAGCTCTGTAAATAAATACAGTAAAAAGTTTTTGAGGACTGTAAGAATAAATGTCCCATGATAACTGTACCTGCTCAGCAGATGTTGCACTGTTGATTGCACTTACCAAATTAGGTGATTGGCAGAGACACGTGGACTGCATGTTTGCTTCTATTAACCTTTCAGTAATGAGTCTGTAGGAAAAAAAATGAAATATGATTGTAAAGTAATCTGATGTGATTTTATAATAATATAAGTTATGAGAATGACGAATTGTTCACCTTGTGCATGGAATACCTTGTCAGCTCCACTAGGTAGCCCAGCTGAATCAATTACACAGGAAAGCTAAAATTACTTTTATTGAGAATAGCTACCATAACATACCTCCTTATGTTCTTATACCCATGTGCATTAGGGAGATGTCAGTCTGAGCCATTTATGCATACTTTCTGCTTGTTTTGGATATAAGTCATGTTTTTCTCTTTATCGCTTTGGTAACTATCACTGGCAAGGTCATCTTCCTTACTCTCTACAAGCCTGGAGATCCCAGGAAATCTGGCCCACACTACATCTCCATTATTGTGAAGATAAAAACTAACCTTAAGTGGTAATTTATGGACTACTACTGAGTCTGGTGTTCAGATTGCTGAAGGTTAGTTACTTGATTTCTATTAAGGTATGCTATCATTTATAAAACACAGCTCTGGATTGTATCAGGGACTGCCTTTTCTAAAATGATTCTGCTCTTCCAGGCCCTTGGAGGTAAATTATCATGGACCAGAAGATAGTCCTTCTTTGTGATGGCCCTGTGTGCTTTGAAACCCTTTACCTGGCCCCTCGTTATTGGCATTCCATGCAGCTGTGACAAGAATGTTATTTAGACAGAACTTCAAAGCATGATGGTAATTGGATAGCAACTGTTTCTTTTATACAGGTTTAGTTTTAGAGAAAGTTACTTTTTCTTGGAGGGAATATGATTTATTTTTCCTATGGTTTGACTTCATGTTTCAGTATACCACCTCAAGTCTGGTGAACAGGGTGATATAAAAATACTGTTTGTTTACTATTCCATTGTAAGCTTTTCAAACCATGTTGAGGTGAGTCAGATCAGTGTTGAAATAATTACACAACCAATTCCAAACTCTAGAAGGATCCATTCTTTTCATATAGTCAAACTTTCATAAGAAAGAAATCTATCTGTGAAATCAGACTATTCTACACGGATCTGTTTATATAAATACTTTTACACAAAGTATGCCCATAATAACATTTCAAAATGCATTTATTAAAAACTGAACAAATGTGCGTGCTTTCCTATCTAACCTTGTTTTTCACATATTGTTTATGAATTAGCTATCCCTTAACTTACTTTTAATTTTTGATTGATACTAGGCTGCTAGAGAAAGGAGAATGGAAAAATAGAATGGAAAAAATTGTATAGCTGAAGAATTACAGGTTATTATTAGATATATCACTGAGGCACTACATAGAAATAGTAGTAGTTTATGGATTATTTAACACTCTTCAAAAGAAATTCTGTTGAATATCTATCTCATCTAGTTAGAACTGCTGTGGTTTATCACTGTGTTATTAATAGTGTTTTGCTTTATACTAAAGAAAAAGAAAATATTATAGTGTATTATCAATGAGCATAAACAAAAGTCCGTATGTAAGAAAGCAAGCAGTTATACTAACGATCTCAATGGTAAGTTACTGTTCTGAGTTTCACATTTACCTGGAAATGATGCTAACTTTTAGTATGAAGTATTTTTGTCCCTTTCCTGTAAAAATAGCATTGGAGGTGATTCTGCATTCTGTCTTTTTGGTTCTTCTTTATGGTGTTTTTAATATTTCATTCTGAGTTACTTTTCCCAGCTGAAATATACTCAGTGTCAGTCTCTATTGATCTAAGCAGAGCAGCTGCATCTGCAAGTTCTGTCAACAGGTTTCTATTCAGTAAATATGCAGTAACATGGCTTTTTCAGATATTACAGTTCCCTATTTTGCTGTGTGGACAGTTGACAGATACATGCAGGCAGAACATATATAATCCATGGCTTGTGATCATTAAACATACTTGATGAGTACTCCCAAAGTTTGGGAAACGAATGCTGTATATGGACAGAAAAACCACTTATGTATACATTTATTGCCTAAATTTGTAATGACAAATTACAGATTTATATAGTACTTGATTGCTGGCAATATAACAAAGCATAACTTTAAAAAATATTACTGACAAAGAAAAGTCAGTACTTTGAAATCCATTTTCTAGAGGAGCTCATAAGAACTGAAATTGCTAAAAATAGTCTACTAGAAGATAGGGCCATTTAAAACAACCCCTTTCTTGGAAACACAATAATTGGGATAGAGGTTTTATAAATAAATAATAATTTCCTTAGGACCAAAGCAAATATGACACAACTCTGATAAGCTTTGAAGCTGCATCTACATCTGGAATAAAGGGGGACAACACTTGTCCTGTCTTTTACCAAGTTGAGCCTTGGAGGAAAGTGAGGACATATAAAAAATAAAGAAATAAAGAAGACTAAATTAATGAAACAAAGTCAAAGCCATAACGTGATTAACTGTACACACAAAAGAGATCTGTAATGCTTTAAGCTGTGTGAACTTTCTAAAAGCAGGAACTCTAAACATATACTTTCTGGTGCTGAAAAGTTTTGGCTTCACAAGCCCTTAAACTCTAAGACTCTGAGTTCATGAAGCCAGCAAATCCCCAGATAGTTTTATGTCCCCATCCCAAGGACCCAAAATCCTGAACAGCAGGTTTTCTAAATCCATAGAGATTTATTTATTTATATGTTACATTTATACACCCGCCTATCTAACACAAAGAGACTCTGGGCAGTGTACAACAATTAAATAAAATAACAAGTGGATAAAAACAAGCATTATAAAAAAGATAAAGAGTTATTACTAAAATAAAAATGTTATCACAATTTTTTTTAAAAAAAATAGATTTTACAATATACAGACCTCATGGAAAGAAAAGAATATCAATTACAGTGGAGCCATCTAAGACTTACCAAAAAACGAACAGCCCCATACAATCCTATGAATAGATTTCTTCTAGTGACTGATGTTGGTAATTGCCAATCCATCTAAAGCACAGTGCACAAAAGGCAAATAAACCTACTCCAAAAGGAAGTGCAAAATAATAATAATAATAATAATAATAATAATAATAATAATAATAATAATAATTCTTATTAAGTGTAATAGAACAGCTACAATAAGTAGAGGATGGCACCTTACTTCTGTTGGGTTGAATATTTAAGTGCTGTATGTGGATGTATGCCTGAGGTGTGCAGTTTTATTATGCACATTGTTTTTGTTGTTATTATTATTATTATGATTACTGTGATCTCCAAAGGCCTCAGGTAATATGGGCAGTGTTGCCATGATATCTCTGTAATGTATGGGGTCAAATATTTCCCCTGTATTTTGTTGTTGTTGTTTTTTGGACTGGACCTGAAAACCTGAAATAATGATATTAGGAATTCGGGATTTCTTCCTTCAAAACATTCTTAAAACAGGCCCCAAACATTGGCCCCATCTACCCTCCATAGTTCTGGATGCTCTGGGACCACAAAAGCGGTTTTAATTTAATTCAATTGGTTCAATTTATTTGTTTAAAATTTTAAATTAAACAAACCTGACTCCAAAAAGTTTTAGAGGACCATATGCAGTTTTTGGACCATGGGCTTGGCAAATATCTGATGCCTACATTCCCCACTACTAATCTGAGGCTGGGTGGACTGCTGTTACCCATATCTTCACTCTACTATCATAGAGAAAACAACACATTTGTATTCTTCATAGTATATCAAACAAGGAGAGGGGACAGAAACAAAGTATGGAATTATGGGGAAATCCTCACTTCTGTAAGTTTCTTACTTAGATATTTCTTTATTTTTCCTTGCTTATTTCCAAAATTATAAAAGCAGATATGGGTCTTGGGTTACCTCTTAGCATACTCTGCACAGTATCAACAGAGAGCTGGTGTTGGTGGGTTATCTTCATTCATCTATTTTTTAAAAGGCATACCTATTTTAGGAAGCTGGGATTTCAGTCATGAAATTATTTATACTGCTGATCTTCCACTCTCCTTTTCTATATATTTATTTAAAATGATTGGAGCTACCACAAGGTAGGATAAAAGCCATTATTAACCTGTAAAAGATTACATTCCATTTATGATTCAGTAATGTTAGGGAGGACCAAAAATGTGTTCTCTTGCTAACATTTCCCTGGAAATACAGGGATTGTGTAGTTGTGGACCAATAACAAACTTGAAAAAATGAGGAATGTGTTTGCAAAATTGATAGGCACTGAAAGAAAAAAAAAAAAAGAGTAAATAGAACCAGAATGCTTTATAATTACAAGGCATAAAAGAGAGAACATTTTATTTCTGGGTAGTTGGCAGGAAATTAAAACAATTACATTGTATGAAGAATCAGTTCTTGCCAAGCCAATCTTCCATAAAAAGCTGCAACAATAAAACATATTTGTTCTGTTTATCTGGAATGTTATCTGGAATGTGTACAGCATATAATATTTTATTTCAACACATACATTTATTTTCATGTGGTATGAGTCCAAAATCCTGTGAGCCATGGTGATCAGCCATAGATATCTATAGATTTCTATAGATTACCAAAATGTGCTATATTACTGTAGAGATACAGGTTTCATTTAACTCTTTTGCTTAATAGCTAAATGGAACCTCTGTCTCTACAGTAATATATCACTGAATACCACCTTTTGAGTCACAAAAGTAAAAGAAGGAAATTTTTGGAATCTACAGAAATCTGTAGAAATCTATGGTTGATCACTATGGCTCACAGGATTTTGAACCCTTTGTACCAAAGTTTTTTGGTATAATCTAGCAGAACTGGATATATCGTGTTGTATACAAACATTATGTGTACTTTTTCCAGAGGCAGCAATCTCTACAAAGACAGGCATTTTATGAGGATACACCTGCATTTTATGATGGTGTGAATTTTCCATGGATAATATTGTGAAGTTTCCAAAGAAATGTTACCAAGACTGAGCCAAAGCTAGTACTTTTTCATCTCACTGATTTTCCTTGGGAAAGTATAAGCATATAGTTAACTACCCCTTCTAAAATCAATGCCATGTAAATATGTTTAACTTTGCTTCAGTCACACCCACTGTCTTTGCATTCCCATTGCTTCTGAAGCCATTACTGCAACCCTCCCTCCACCTGATTTAGCAAGTTGAATAGCTCATCTGATTTGTTCAACCAATGTTCTTCCAGTTTGACATCTTTTCTGTACATTTGAACAGACAGTCTGATTCACGCTTTTCTATCTGACATCTGATCTCTTTGGAAATTGATTACTTAGCATTTTCTAAGCATAGAAAGGGAGACCTTTTGCCCATTACTGTCTACAAACAGAGCATCATTCTAACAGTGTTTGACAGAAGAGCCTGTGTTATAACTGCAACATTGGCAACCAATTAAAAAAATTATTGAGAGGGAAAATAGCAAGGGTTTTTACCATTATCCTCCTTTGAGTGGCAGAAAAATGAAGATATAATTTGAAAACTTTCTTGCCTACTTTCTTTAAAAACTGATCTTAATTCTTTTAAAATGGAAGCATCTACATTTCTTATTTCTCAGTTATACAGTAAGCATAGTAACAAGAGGGACTGGATAAACACTGGGGGACCAGAACACATTATAGATGAGAATCAAGCATGGCATTGTGGTTAGAGTGTTATCTAGGATTGGGGAAACAGGTTCAAGTCACCTTCAGCTGTGGAAGCTCACTGGGTGACTTTTGATGAATCACTCTTTCAATCCACTCTGTCTCACAGGAGTGTTATTGTGGGGAAAACGTAGAAAAAATAATGCCGTGTATACCTGGAGGATATAATTTACAGGATATAAATTTAACAAATAAATTATAAATAAAATATTTATTAGGAATCCTTAAAGTTTTAAAATGATCAAAATAATGCAATTTATATTGCAGATGGGACAAATGTACAATGTCTGTGGAAACTGTCTTGCAGGCATCTCCCTTGTGCCAGCTAACCTCCTTGGTTCACCTGAGTTTTAATTTTATTTCTTACTTTTTTTAAAAATTAAGAAAAAGGATGGGAATCTGCTATACTTCAGAACAAAGTTCCATCTAGCAACATGATCTTTATTTCCAAGAATGCTTCCAAATCATCCTAATTTAAATCCCAGGGGATTTTTTTGATGGTGGTAGTCAGAGATCAAGGAAGGTTTCCTCTAATTTTATAACACCAATCTGTGAAGTAAGGGCAGTATGCGTTTTTAAACAATACATAGGAGGGTGATTGCAGCCCAATATGTTATTTGAAAGTTTCTTTATAGGGCCGGGGGAAAAAAAAAAGGAAAAAGCTTGAACTGTTAGCTAGAGGGCTGAATGTTTTGTGAATATCCAATATCCAAGTAGCTATTTTGCAGATAGGCAACCCTTCGTCCTCTTTGCAAAGTCACTTTGTTACATGTTTTTGAAATTTTGATTGTGCCCAACAAACCCCTACAACTGCGAACTCTTCTCCCCATCCCTACTATTATCAAAACCTCAAATTCAGATCCAGAATACTTGAAATGTAAGACAGTATCCTCACTTTGTAATCTCAGTGATCTTGAGTTACTATGGAGGACTGTAGAGCAGGACATCCTGAGAATTGCTGGTGCATGCTGGACCTGGCAGAAGGTCTCTCTCTGTGTGGTATTTTGTTGGGATTTTCAGCACAGCAGCTTGCTATATTGTAAATTGCCCACAAAGGAAAGTAATGGTGATAGTGGTGATGGGGAATGTGTTATGTCAGCTTTAGACTGAAATAAGTGACAGGCTTGAATTGGATCTAGATCACCCCCAGGATTTCCTGTTTTGCAGTTTTATGTCAACCACTTTCACAAGAACATTGCTGATGGGTGATTTAACTCACGGATCTTAGCGGATGGAGTGGGGATCTACACTACTATAAAGCCTTCACTGGTGGAGCTCCTTTCCACAAAAATATCTATGTTGTATCAATAGTTTTGAGGCCTGATTTTTTTGGACTTCAGAGGGAAAAAGAGTTGATGATGATGATATTGCTCTATCAAGCAATATCAGATGGCTAGTAGCACTTGGAAAAACAAAACAAAACCACCAACACTTTGTGTGTGTGTGTGTGTGTGTGTGTGTGTGTTAAGGCCTATCCTCAATGACAGGCTAGTAAATGAAATAAGTGATGGGTATGATATCTTCACTGCTTTTCATTATCATACTGTATGCAAAATATGGGTAGTTAGTAAATATAGAACAATAAGATCTGGGTCACAAAGACTTAGACATCTAGTAGAGGGCAGCAATGAGACAGTTTTTTTCAGTTTATTTACAGCTGTTTCAATGGTCATCTGGATTTCTGGATCCCAGAAGTGATAGTGCTATGTAAGGGCAACATAAGGGAAAGTGTGGAATAGAGAGAGGTTATTGAAATAATGTTGTTTAGAATGAATTTTCATGTGATCTACACCAAGTGGACCGACTTCAGGCTCATTTTGCTTACTTATTTGTGTGCTAGAATCTGACATAGAATCTCAGTCCCTCTTTCTGTGCATTAAAGAAAACTTTATTCTGTTGTTCTACTACAAATCATTGAGAAAATGATTGGGGCTCAGTAAACTCAACATAGTGACTAAAAGATTAAGTTTTCAAATTGTTGATCATACATTTTATTTTTCTTTGACACTAAGAGCTCTTTCAGACAAGTTTTTTTTTTCTTTTGCAATCATTCTGCCTTACAACACTTTATCAAATGTCCAGATGATATCAGGTTCCATTTGTAATCCAATTTGTAATCTTATATTTCTTCTAAGCGGAGCAAATTGTATGACCTTCCATTTTTAGTTTTGCAACAGGTTTACAAGGTGGGTTGGATTCTTGTTGGTAAATTCTTGTGTGGGGATTTGAATTTGGGTTTCCCAATTTCCCAGTCTGAAAGTCTAACTGCTGTACCACACTGGCTATCTCTTGCCTTATGATATCTCTTTTGTTTAGAAGCATCCCAAGAGCAACCTCGAATATGATGTTCTCATTTACTTATTCACTGAAAGCAGAAGCTGAAAAATAAGTGAAGGTGAACTTTGGGTTGGCATGTCTGTATGTCAGAAGTAGAGGAGGAGCTGTATTGTTAATTCTTTATTTCCCCTGAGGTACTTCTTATTTTTTATAACTGTAAAGCAAAACGCATGCTGTTTTCCCCAGAATAATTACAAGACAAGGGTGAAGATAAGGCTGTTCAAAATCTCTGAAATAATTTTGTAGGTATACTATACATCATTCCAAGATATGCAAACCTGAGTTTGCATCATTAGAATGTTGGTGTGCCGTATCTATGGATTTTTTCAAGACTGTTATGTCTCCATATGTAAGAAATCCTATTGCTCTGCATTTAATGACACTACCAAGATGATGGACTAGGAGGCTACAAGGTCCCTCTTGTTTGCTTATTTTAGTTCAGTTTATGTTTATTTCTCCTATTAAAGGAAATTGAGAAGGGGAAAAAAAAACAGAATTTGGAGAATATGGTTGACAATATATCAAATGGATCTGGGACATATTCAAAATCAATTTAATAGGGTTGTTCTTTGAAAATGATGATGATGATGATGATGATGATGATGATGATGATGATGATGATGATATGATGCAGCACATTGATTTTGAATACGTAATTCTGCATTTTCTTTATATAAGGCCTTCGAAATTCAGGTTATTATGCAAAAAAGATAAATGAAATCTAAACATCTTTTTGCACTTGTATATACCTTTCACACTTCCAGAAGCAAGACTGCTATAGATTTCCATAGCAACACACCATTCTTCCAGTAAATGTTTTTGTTGACATTAATACAACAGTACCGGAAGAATTTTGGATTGAAGTCCTAAAGGAGTTTCAGTTAAGTAAGGAAGGCTTCTGGAATATGAAGATATCAAATCACTGCCATTCATTTCATCTTGATGTATAAATTATTGTCTGGATACAATACTTCTGTACTAAAAAGATGGCAGATTCTTGAAAAACTGGTGCTTCAGAGTACACTTTGAACGGGAATGCCTGTCCCAATTGGTTTGGTTTGTCAAACCACATGAGGTCCTTCTAGGATTTTAAAAGTGAGAATCAGATAAAAGGCAGAAGCTCTTAGCAAGAAATTAAATTAGCCTAAATTAATGAAGGGAAAATAGGACGGAATACCACAAACACAGAGGGTGGTGAGTAAATCTACTTTGATTCTATGTATGGGATGCACTTTTACTGACTCTCTGTTTTCTTCTGATCAGAGTTTCTACCAGATTTGCTGAGGACAGAATTACTGAATGTGATGTGGATGAGGGCAACTCCCCCCCCCCCCCAAGGCAGATGCTTATTAGCTCACTTTGGTGATAATCTAAAAATACAGCAGAGTGGGCCAAAGCAATTGAGTTGTATGATGGCCTGGAATGGAAACTGCAGTACATTTTAATTTCTTGTTTCACTTACCAGTTTCAGTTTGCCATGCTATTCACAGGCATTAAAGTGCACACTTTAACAGACATTGTGGAGAAAGAGCCATGTTAGTTATGGTGACAAAAAATGAGAAGGAGCCCAGTAGTACAGTATCTTTTCTGACTAATGCTAGCAGACGTTAGCAGATACAATGTGATAAAAATAAACTCACAGAGCCCTGGCAGCTCTTATCACCTTTGGCTAATCTTTTACAAAGAATTCCAGTACATACCGCCTCTGTGTCTAATACAGACTACAATGCCAAGACTTCCAAAAGGCATGAAAGCAATGCTGTGACACTACCAGTGGCAAATACTATTTTTTTCAGTGTTGTTTTTTTTTCTTCAAAAAACCGTGCAGAAGAATATGACAAAATCACCTCAACTTAATCACTTCCAGAAACGTTCCACAAACAAGCAGGGGGATATAGATGAATGTGTTCCATACGAAATACAACTAAGGGCCAAAGAGAACATTCACACTTTCCTGTAAATTCTGGGCCAGAAGAGAAATTAGCAAATGGTTTAATTTTAGGAACATATACTGACTACAGGATTTAGTGTGGGTGAAATTTAGAAAATAGCTCAGTATAACTGGGACTGAGATGAGTTTTTTTTTTCCCTTTTTATTACCAAGCAATTAGCAAGCAAACCAAAATTTTAAAATCTTGAGATTGGCTTTTTTGGCCTTTTGTTGACTAATACAAATAACTGTAATTTGCAGATACAGTAGAACCTTTCATAGTGTAGATATTTTAGAGCTGGGCTATTTAAATTCTGATTTTTTTTAGAACAGATATTTATTGATTCATGTATTGTCATGTGCATTTTGCATAGTTCCCTAGATTCCAATTGCTAACATCCAACTAATAAAACTAACAAAATAACAAAAATGTTAATAAAACACTAGTAATATACATGCAAAAATGACAAAGCATATAAGAATTGAACACAACTCATGCTATAGCTCTCAATCTCCAAATGTTCATTTAAAGAGTCTTTGCTGCTCTATGAAAAGACAGGAGTCTATATATTTTTATTTAGTTCAGAATTAAATCTTGATCCTAAATAAAAGCTAATATAAGGCACAATATTATTTCCTGTCTACACTGGTTCTAGGGAGTCCCTGATGAACTATTTATTGTGATTATACAGGAGACCCAATGGTCGCTGAACTCTGGTCCTTCCTCTTCTCTCTATTCTAGAGTTTTAAAGAGAAACAAAAGCAATACAAATTGATTTTTTTTTCTGGTGCTAGTTTCTACCGTCTTCCAAAGTATGGACCTGCACAAAATCTAGTGATTGTCCAGTTTGGGCTTGTTAATTTGGAAGGATTCTTGTGGTTCACAATCCAATTTAGCTGGATCTAATGCACATACCTATTATTATTTCTTTTTTGGATGGATATATATATATATATATATGTTAAATATCATGGAAGGGAAACCCTGGAAGGTGATATAGTGTCCACACCCAAACACAGTGGGCATGAATTATAATTTCCAAGAATAACAAGGTGATTATTGTTATGTTTCAAATACTGTCACATTTATAGATGTGCACAGCACATATTAATGAAGATTTCCATACAAAGTGCATGTATGGAATGACATCCTCTCAGCAGTCATTCTGCAGTAGATACTTTCACTCTGGATAATTTCTGGCATTAAAGAATGTCTCCTGTTATTTAAGTTGTGAAAAATATGGAGATAGTTAATGCTGTACCAAAGTTTCCCTTTCATGTTCTCAGATGACTTACAGTTTTTCCCTTGCAAAACAGAGTTGTTTTTCTATCTTGTTTTCAAAATGGTAACATTTTTAATTTTGCCTTTTGAGCTTATTTTATTGTTGAAAGTAGTGGAAGGCACCATTACTTGTGTTGCTTTCTGTTACACATTTTCCCATTGCACTAGGATTTTCCCTTATGGCTCCTGATCTGAAAAAGCCCCATGAGAGAAGTTGTTTCTGGATGACTTCTCTTTGGATTAAATTGAAACACAGAAATAAGGGAGGCTACATGCTGTTGGAGAGATGATTGAACAATGATACGGAAACTCAGACCCACACCTACATACTGAGTGTTGGCTATTCATAACTTAATAAATGTAAGAATAAAACTCTTCATTCATAGGAAGAGTTTCACTAACCACTATCTTTTTGGTTGGAAAAAAAAGAAAGAAAGTAAATTCTATTTTGTTAAATTAAATGTGACTTATTATTAAAATGCAGGAGATTTTTATGGCACTAGAGTTAGTATCCATTTATTTATCAGCTAAGTACTCCCCTTTATTTGCTACATCAGAGAGAAATTGCTCAAAGCAGCTGTATACTGAGTAAGTGGTCCCTTGTGGTGATGTAAACATAGCCTTGGCTTAAAGAAGCCCTTTTGGCATTGCAAAGGATCTAATTCCCAACAATAATGCTACTATAAAAGTAGATTTGTCATTGAAAACTGCAAAAAGCTGAACTTGTATCACATATTAGTCATGGTCATTCAGAAATTTGCTTCAGAATGTCTGGCAGCTCTATTTAAATGCGTTACATCTGTTGCTTGTTGTGCCATACACATTCATGAGTATTGTATATGCTTGCGATAAATTTAAGACTTTTATTTGGTATTGTTATCCTATCCAATTCTGTAAAAATGTTTTAATGCTGTTAAAAAGAAACTATTACAAGTAGACCCTGCAGCAGGTGGCAACAGCTAGTGAACCTTGGCCGATCATGAAAAGTGAAGGGTTTGGACCTTGTTTGTACTTGGAGAAGAGCTCATCAGGAAATACTGAGACTGTAAGATGGGTAAATCCAAAAAAAAAAAAAAATCAGAATATGTAATGGGAACTACTTCCATATTGTTGCAAAAAATCCTTCAAGGATGTATCCATGTTGTCACTAGGAACTGACCTTGATTCAAGGGAGAGTTTATTTTTTATTCATAAGTAGAAGAATGGATGGTTGGAAGTGAGTTGGATAGGCGCTACTGTGGTTACTGCCATTATACTCTGTGCTGTGGTAAAGCAGGAAGCATGCTGTCATCAATCTCCTAGTCTATTATGAAAAATAAAGTCATTGCTGGTATAGTGCATGCAGTGCTGCAATTTTGGAAGAGGGATCAGCTGCACATACTTTTGAGTGGCACATCTCATTTATGTCCCTGAAGCACTGAGCCTTATTCCTCTTTGATGTTCCCAACAGTGGGAACACAATCAATCTCATGGTATCATGTACTTTGATATCGCATTTGCATAAATATCAGCTGAGGTTTAATCGAGAACTGAGAATCATAGAAAATAACAGCTGTTTTGAGAAAGAAATAAAGTAGCCATAAAAACATTAAATATATGAGCAGCATTAGAAGATGAATAATACGAATGATATAAATGTTAAGGTCAGCTTTTCAGCTTTTTAGATTTTTGATTAACATTTCAGAATGTTAGCAGACAACCGTCAGAACATTTAACTGTTCAATGGTAAATATTATGACTTGTTTAAGTCTTTATTTGGCAATCAGATCTTCTCTCTTTTTAAACTGATTGTTAAACAACACTAATAATTGAAGCATGTCCAAACATCTTCAGAAATTTCTATATTTCTATATTCCAAGATATAGAACAGGATAAAGATGAAAAATGATAATATGGCAGGAAAGAAGAGAGACCAATGAATGAAACAAATCTCTCCAAAATCTCAAACAGTAGACAGAGCAGTTTGTTGCTCTGCTTAACTGGAATAATTTCCCTTTGATTGGTGGGATGTAGTGGTTAAGAAGTTGAGTGGCAAATCAGCAAGTCCTCCGTTAAAATCTCAAAACTCTCTTCAGCCTCTGGTCTCCCATCTACAAAAAAATGCTAGAAAGTGTTGTTGTTATATGTGTAATGCACTTGATACACCATTATTATGGTCAGAAAAAATCTTTCCAGACATGACCATAGTGTGGTAACTAACCAGGGTCTGGCAATCTATACCTTATGGCCACTCTGGTTCTAGCAAGCAACAATAGCAAGAAAAGAGCATGGACTTTCTTATGCCCAGCTCCTCCACAGAGTCCAGGGATCTCCTCTGAGAGTTCCAAATGCCTGGAATTATCGAAATCAGGTGATTCCAAACAAACAAAAAATCCTCCTGGAATTGCTATCCTTGATTCACTGAGTGTTTTTCAGAAAACTCAGATGACATTATTTCCAGATTATAGACTTGGAACATGTTCTGCATTCCAGGAAGAAGGGATATGGTTAGAAGAGCTAGGACCAGTGTGAAATGGGTGGTATCATAGGGTCACATATCCAAAACCTGGAAGTGACACTGATTTCATAATAAATCTTAGAAAAGCAGCATCTTGATTGTGTGTATATAGTTTAAATCATGCAGCTTTTCTGTGGCCATGGGCATATTTTTTTGGAGCTTATCTTTTGGTCTGGAAGACCACAGTGGATAGGACTGCCTTACATAAACAGACAGGGGTCCAACACAAATGACAGCTGAATTTTTCCTGATTTTAAAATTCTAGGCTTAAATCATCAAAGTAACATAATGACAGAAAACTTATGATACTAGGTGAGTTGCCACTAAAGTTCAGTGATGAGGTCACAGTGGATTCCAGTTGTTTTTAAAAAGGTAGGTTCAAGTACTGTATATGATCTGCAGGAAAAAAAAAAAAAAGTGATGCCAGACATGCACTACAATTATATTTATATGTTTTTCTTCTTGTCTGGCATCTTGAATTAATGTGGTCATGATTACCTGATAATGTACCATTAACATAAAAGGGATTGGTAAACTACTCATGGACTGCACTGCCATGCAGATTTGCACATAGAGCAGCTGAGAGATTTGGTTGTTCCTGCAAATGAAGTGCTTTGCTGCTGAACAAGACTATGAAATTGAGCTTACTGAAAGCTATGCAGGAAGAGAAAGATGTGCACATCATTAAGCTCCCCTGGCTCTTGAATCACTGCTAAGTTGCTATTGTTATTATTTAATCAGTAAAGATATTCTTTAAACAGCTTCATATCATCACATCTGAAGGCAAAAATCAAACAGCAATTAAGCAACTCCATTTAAAGCTTAATTAAAATATGAACCTTTGCTTTAATGCAATTAACCTGGTATTTCCCCCTCCCCCTATAATTTGCATGCCCTTATATCCTTATAAATGAAATAAATTTTTAATCTGAAAGGTAGAGCATTGCTAATAACTTTGACTACTTTATAAGAACCCAAAGGAAGAATGAGGCTTTCAAAATAACCCACCAACCCAGCCTTTAATTCAGATGAAAATGGTATTGTATAGGATATTCCAAGACATACAAGGTTAGTAAAAGAGTTGTCTATGATTATATAACTTTAGGATAAAGATAAGTGGTTCAAATTATAGTCCCCCCCCCCCATTTCTAATGAACATTCTAACAAAACAAATTTAACTTCTCCCAGATTGTATAAAGGATGAGCAATTGAACAGTGCTAGTTACTTAAGAACATTGGAAACTGCTGATTGTTAACAGCTTAACTCTCTCAAAATCCCAGTTACATCTAATGCAGGAATTGGCAACCTTTCCAATGCTAGTCAATCTTGCGTGGTGGTGTGGACTCCAAAATTTTCATATGCACATACAATTCATAAAAAACTAGCAATTTCACTAGCAGAATTCATGCCCCAAATCTCATGAGATTTTTTAAAATGGTGAACATTTTTAGGATTGGTGAGCTCATGAGATTTCAGCCATGTCTTTTTAAATTAATTCTAGGATTCAAGAATACCATCTGGAGATGTTACAGTTTCTTTGGTTTTCTGCATGATGGTATGGTCTCATTATGAGGCCATTATTCCAATTCACTGTGCATTGTGGCCAAGGAGGTGAACTGTTTGGCTAGAATAGTTTTGTTCCTAGACAGTAAAAATAGGCATTTTTTTCTACTAAGGGCTTCATTCCTCAGGAGTAATGTATTGGAAGAGCAGACAGTGGATGGAGCTAGAGCCATAGTAGTTGGGTTAGGCTAAGAGTTTCTTCCTACTTCCTTTTCTTCTGTATCTTTCCTAAAGGCACCCACCTAGGAAAGGATGAATATGAGGTCAATGCACACTTTAAAAATGATTTGGAAGGAGTGCTTTGGACCTTCAGCAAGTGCAGCATCTCTTTGGTTTTTGTTAAAGCAGCCTGGCATTTTACAGGCTTCCTTGTGGCCTGACAAAAGGATACTGATGCTTTAAGGAATGCACATATTATTTTTAGTGTGATTCTTAAAATAGTGATACTTTTTTGGCTTATGAGGAAGTCACCTACTTTAGTGAATAGCAGAGAAGTGTTGCACTTTCAAACATAAGTTTGAAGCCCTTCTCCCAAATCATTTCAAAGCATGCACAGCCTTATTAAATATCTCATTTCAAAGGCCTGAATTGATTAATAAGAGACAATTTTTAAAATCAGGTCAAGGACTGCATAATATTTAAGGTCCAAAACCTCCATGTGGCATGTTATCCATGTTTCCTCTATAGTGATTTACTTCAGCAATTAGCTGGTTTTTGGGTGGTTTGAGTTTGGTAAGCACAAATCAATATGCCTTCTGCTTATATTTTTGCTCTTGCACAATTCATATTTATTATAAAACTTGTGTAGAAGATTCAGTTCTCCATTGTTTTATTAAGTGAATGTCCTTAAATTATTGCAGATTCAAATACATTTAATTATTAAATAACATCCTTTGTTCTTTGTAGATTGATTTCAACATGATTAATTTAAAATTTTCTATACTACATAGTTTTTTTTAAAATGACCTGTTTTACGTCCATTCATTATGAAAGCTATTCTTGATTTTTCCATCTTAAAAGTACTTTTTTTTTTGTAATCTTGGACTTTTTGTGCATTTACTTATTTACAATATTTATAGCCTAGCCCAATCCACAAGGACTGCGCAGAGTACAGTCCTGTTTTATGTCTATTCATTATGAAAGCTATTCTTGATTTTTCCATCTTAAAAGTTCTGTTTTTTGGTAATCTTGGACTTTTTGTGCATTTACTTATTTAAAATATTTATAGCCTAGCCCAATCCACAAGGACTGTGCAGAGTACAACAAAGTCATACACACACATATACACATAAACTACGTCATATATTTATTAAATAACCCAGCAAATGGTCAATAACCTCATAGGTGTAGTGGAACAAGGAAATGGCCTTGAAGGACAGAAGAAAGAGCCACTACCACAACAATCGTCAGATAAAAGAAAACTGAATCCAGAGCAGAACTGTAACCTGAGAAAATGTCTTAGACAAGACCTTCCCTAGTTATCACAAAGTTAAAGGGAGGGAGAAAGTGTATTCAGACTTGCAATATTCTGTTGCTATGTCTTCATAATAAAAATAATATTGGCCTGCATGACTTTGGTTTCCTAGTCTGGTATACCTTGAAGAGCTGACAATAGGTGCCCAATAATATAAATTACCCGAAGGGCCAAACACCCTCTGAAAGAGCCTTGTTTTGGCTAGCTTACAAAACACCAATGGGATAGGGGGCTTCCATACCTGCAGAAGTAGAATGTTCCAAAAAATGCGAAGGTTGCCACTCAGACCTGATGCCTGGTCCTTTCCCCATGGTATCTCTTGAGAAGGTATCTTAGCAGGCCTTCCCCTGACAACTGGATTTGAATCATTTCTGATAAGGTATTATCTGAAATGTCCCAGTGTGGCACAATAAACATTATTTCTGCCCATTACAATTAGTCCAACTGAGTGGTGATTAAACCATGAAGTACTATTGCCCAGTCACAGCCCATGTGGAGTTATAACTGAAAGAATAGCTGAAGGTGGGCAAAGGCTTCCCTAGCCAAAGCTTCCACTTGCTGTTTAAGCAAGAGCCAAGCATCAAATCTAGAACCAGTTTAGAGGAATCTGACCCTATCAAGGTCAGATAGAGTTACTATCAGGGCTAGTATTACTGGATTGCCTTGAGGTCTATTGAGGCAATCAAGCAGTTCTGAATTGGAAGGTTTTAATCTGATCTTGTTTTGCCTCATTCAGATTCCCACAGCCTCTAGGCTCTGGTTCAGGACTTCAATGGCATCTCTGGCTAACCCCTGAATAACCCCCCTAGAAGGTTCATGTAGAGCTAAATAACATGGGAGAAAGCACTGAATCCAGAAGAACTCCACATTGGAATTCTGATGGCTTCAAGCACTGCCCCCATGAACACCAACTGGAATTGCTCACAGGAGGTAGGACTGGAATTATCTTAAAATGGTGCCCCCATCTCTCAACCCCTGGAGACAGCCCAGAAGAGCTCTGTTGCCATTGGTACTGAATGCTGCCCAGGGAGTGGCACAGCCTCTATCATGGTCTTGATGGATGCCATTGACCAGAGTGACCAATGCTGTTTCTGTCTCATAATGGGGGGAATCCTGACAGAATAGTAGGAACTTATATTTTTACATTCAGAACAATCCAGCTCCATAGGATAGGTCCCAATTGGAGGATGAGCATTAAAATGGAAGATCTGGTTCAAAGTATACGTAAAGAGTTGTATACTGAGACAAAATTAATAAAATGTATGAAATCTTTATTTCATAGATACACTTTTGGCTGGATCAGAAAAAGAAGATTTTTTTCAAACTCTAGTAAAAAAATAATGTAAACCCCCCCGCTCTTAAGTCTTATATAATTTTTCCACCATACATATGTGTGTTTTTGTGCATAGCTATGGTTATTGTAATTCAAAATGGGTATTATAAAACTGAAAAAAAAATGCTCTGAGAGCAAGTAGATGGATTTGTGAACTTTGATGGAAGGATTCCTAATGATGGCAATATGGAGACATTTGAAGATTTCCATAGAGTAGTGGATAGAATATGGCCTGTTAAGAGGAATAAATCCTTACTAAAAAAAAGTGAAAATGGGTATGTATAAGAGGATACTTTGCTGCCTACTTTGTTATGTGGAAGAAAGAATTTGGTATGTGAAGAGAAAAATAAAAGTAAGTTGAATCCAAAGGGGCAATTAGGAAGTGTGGACAGTAAAACAAGAAGAGTAAGGTAAAAAATGAACGTGTGATGAATGAATATGGATTGAATAAAAAAATGAGTGACAGTATGAAAGAAGCATGTGAATGTGGCTGGAAATATAGCATGTCTGAGAATTGAACTGAGAAACAAAGACATTAAGGAAAAAAGGATTGAGAAAATCATGGTTTGATAATGTTGAATAAGAGGTTCAAAAAGAGAAGTCTAAAGAACAGTGCATGGTGGAATCACCAAGAATGGTGTGCAGGGACAGAAATGAATGGAGAAGCATAGTGAATTGTGTTGATATTTCTTTTATCTCTTGTATTTAATTTCTTTTGCTTACTGCTTACATGTTGCATAACGGTGCTTACTCCAAAAGGGAATGGCATGATGGGTATGCATCATGTATGTATAAAAAAATACATAAAAAGAATAGCAAAAATAATCAGGAGATAATAACTTTTTTCAGGAAAAGTTTCAACATTTGGGACTGTTAAGCTTAGAGATGTGTGATAGTATAGAGGAAATAAAGAGGGCTTTTTCTCCTTTTTCACATGCTTGATCATCCAGTGAAGCTGAATGTGGGAGATTCATCTAAAGGAACTCTTTTGTTTTACACAGCATATAAGTAAACAATGGAATTTACTGTAAGTTGTTGTGATAGTTACTAATCTGAAGGGCTCTAAAAAGGAAATTTGTAGTAAACAAATCTAGTAGCCCATGGCTACTAAATAAGAAATTTAAATTATTTTTAGTACCCGAGACCATAAACCTCTGAATACTAATTGCTGGGTTACATGAGCAGGATACTTCTACTTTTCTCCTGACCTGCTTTGGAATTCTACTAGGAAGAGGTCTAACTCCTCTTTGAAACGTAACTCTTTGAAAAGGAAATTCCATACCTGATAACAGTTGGTTTGAAGCATGCCTGTGTTCTGTTTAACTTTGTAGATGTCCAGTACAGATTACAATGATGAAAAAATAATGAAACATGCATCAAGACACAAACACAGGCCTTCTGCATGTGCATCTTGACATCAGGTGCCTAAGGACCTAAGTGTCAGCCATTTGAGATAGACCCAGCATAGAAAACCAAAGTTATGAATGCTAATAATACTTTTATCATATGGTTACAGTTACAGAATCTTGCAAGTCTGAATACTTTCCCCCCTCCCTCCCTTTTTCTTTGTGAGAACTAGGAAGGTCAAGTCAGATGTTTTCTCAAATTACATTTCTGCTTTGGACTCAAATTTCTTTTATCTGACTGTTGTCTTGGTTACAGCTCTTCCTCCTGTTCCTCAATGTTACTGTTGCATCCCATTACACTAAGTCACCTGGTTTGTATCACAACACAGCAACACAAGTTTTGTCATTTGCCCACACTTACCCTGCTCATGCTATATAGTCTTCAATATATCAGAGGCTGTAACTGTTCTCTGTAATCGAAAATGCTATGAGGTATAGCCAGTAGTAATTAGGGAAATACCTTTCACTAAAAGTAAGTTCATAAATGTATAGTAATTAATATCATTTTATGGGAGATATCATCTAGCAATTCAAATATTGAATTTCACTTTCATGGAAGTGTCATTAACAACAGTTTTTGTGCAGCTATTCCCTTTTTGTTGATGATAGTAAAAGAAAGAGTAGCAATAATACTGGCAAAGTCATAATGGTCTTGTTGAAATGTAATATAGATGATAGAGATATAGCTCTATGAGGATAGAACAAATATTTATTTGTTTGTTTATGTCTTGCCTTTCCTCCAGGAGCACAAGATGGCACACCAAGCGCTTCTGCCTACATTCCCTCTCCCCCTACCATAGTAAATAACATGATAGGCTTGTCTGATGAATCACACTGATTGGAAGAGCAGGGTTGACATGTTCTGTCTTTGCAGCTGAAAAGCCAGCAATGTCCTATATATCTACCAATATTTCAGGGTCAGAAGGCCTTCTTGAAGGATGAGCTTGCAGTTCTGGAGCGGTCAGGTAATCAGCTACCTGTTGCAGAATGTCCTCAGTCCTTGTACGTACAAAAAAAATCAAGTGAGTAGAACAATGATATTCAACGAGACTCCTCAAAAGAGGACTAACTGCAGAAAATAGGCGTGCCTGAGTCAGGAATATAAAAGAAGAGTTTGGGAGTCAGACTCCTCTTGGCAAACAACTTTCCACCTTGGATATGATCATATCAGCTTCTGATTCCTGACTGACCTTTGTACTGGTACAAGGCTATACTCACATCCTGGAATCATATATGATTCCTGGATTTTAGATTTGTCTGCGTGGAACTTCAGCTTCTCAGGTAAGCTTGCTTGTTTTTCCCTTTCACATTCCTGAACTGTAGTGAGATTTACAGCTTAAAATAACTTTATCTAAATCTGACCTCCTGCACTCTAATTGCTAGCACAAGAAAGATAGATTGTGGCTGAAAGATAGTTACTTGATCCAAATATTCAGTGACTTTCCATTGCTGTTGATGGACTTGATCTTTGGTCTCCCTAATCTTAGTCCAATACAGTAACCAGT
Organism: Python bivittatus; assembly: GCF_059951505.1. Lineage (NCBI taxonomy): Eukaryota > Metazoa > Chordata > Lepidosauria > Squamata > Pythonidae > Python > Python bivittatus. The sequence continues at coordinate 50,108,215 of NW_028277125.1, read as the reverse complement.
ACATACTTTTTGAAGTAAAATACTAATTTGGATACTACTAATACTAATATTAATATAATACCAATATTAATCTAAAGTTAATACTTTGAAAACAGGTCTATATATCTTGGCCTTAAATATGTTGCATTAAATTACATACAAAACATTTTCTTCGGTCTTCATTGAGTCACTCTTCATGTTTTAGATTTACATCCCACCATTTTTTTGCAGAAACTCAAATGTATACATAGTACTCGCTCATCCATTTTCCCCCACAACAATAACCCTGAAGTGTAGGCATTATAATGCTGTAATTGGTGATAGAAGCACTTTCTCTTTGACTGGGGCCACTTTATATTCAAATGCTGGTATGACCTGCTTTCAAAAGAAGCATTTGAATCAAAGATATCCATGCCAATGCCCATATACAATAACCTTCAGAATGTAATGCTCTTTATGCCCTGACAAAAATAATTGGAATTTAATAAGCACAAATTACAAAGCAATAACACCCTGTGTGTCTTCATTTATACCAAGCAATTCCAGCTTAATTTGAGAAGAGATATAGAGAGATGAGACAAATTACTCGCTGCTGGGCCATAAGCAATAGCAAAAGTATAATTAGGACCAACACTTTTATACCAATGTTTGCCATGCTAACAATGGTGCTACTTTCAGTAATATTACTATGATTATACTATTACACTTATGTTGATGCACAAAAGTCACTGTGTTGGGCAGTACTTTGGCCATCTTCTCTCCTGGCTGCCACCTAATGATGGCACATTAAATATATTACCCTAACTCCTACACCAGCCATTTGGAACAGAAAGTGGTTCCATACATACTTATTGATAGAGATATGAATATGGATATGGATATGACTATGCAATGGAGAAATAATCATACAGCAATCTTGGGAAAGTTTGAGGGATGGCTTAAAGGAATCTTTGATGAAGTAATGGGTTTTCAAAGGCTACTTGTCAGACACAACATTTTATGTTTCAAAGGATCCTTAAAAAACCTAGCCTTCCTCTGTCTTCATTTTCTTATCTCCTGGATGCAAATGCATAACCATCTGCTGTCCTAATATTTTTTCTCTCAAATAGCCTCCAGGCTAAAATAAACTGAATAATCTCCAGACTGAATTATGAATTAGCCTGCATTAGCCAAGTTTATTCTTACTGCACTTCCAATGGTTCCAGTGGAGTTACTTGGCTATGCGTATTTCATTTTGACCTTCATTCAGCCTGCTGCTAATCAGAGTTCCCAATAGACTTGCAAACTGCTCTTTCAAAGTTCATCCATCCTGAACTGTTCCTAAAGGGGTAATCTTCAACCATGATATCAGACACTTACAGTACAACAATTATTGGGACCATCTGGGATTCTATACACATTTCTTCCCAACCTGTAGACCAATAAATTAAACTGACCCCATCTTTGTGAAAGCACCACTTAAATAGAATGCCATCTTGCTAATATGTGACTTGGTAGAGAGAATAGCCTGCTTGATAGGCTACTCAGCCACTTGCCACTGAGCAAGAAGGGCTCTTCCTAGGCACAGCTATGCACAGGTAAGATGGTGGGGTTGAAGTGAACATATTTAAAGCAGACCTTGTTCCTTAATTAAGGGAATACTTGAGCTGGTCCAAGCCTGTTATGTGAAGTACTGCCATCTGGGAGCATTTTCTACTGAAGATATGCCTGAGTGATAATGTGAGATAGTCATGGCTGGTCTATTTGGATAAGACTGGAAGGCCAAATTCAGACAACAGCATAAGGTAGAGAAGAGACCAGTATGGCTCTTGGTCTCCTAGTGCCAACATAACAGAGAGAAGATGCTATCAACTATGTCATCCATTTATGATGGACAGCAAAATAACTTGCTGTACATAGCAGCATTCAAGATGCTGCTGTCATCATCACAATTTTGGATAGAGCACCCAGAACTTCAATTGACATTTATGCTGGTCTATGACTGTAATAAACATTTGATTTGATCAATTGATATTATAAATGATATTTTATTGAAATTGGTTTTCCAGCCCCTTAAAAATATTTCCTTTTTCTACCCCATTATCAGGAAGCTTTATAATTCTTTACAATGTCCGTTACTGGGATTCTGAGCTTTCTTTATTGTTGCAAGATGATAGTGTAGTTAATATCCCTTCAATTTGTTCTGCCTACCTGAATCCTGTGGTTCCTCATCTGAAAATGGTCTTTTGGAGGATTTCATGTTGTCTTTCCTTGGGAGGCTACATTCACATACTATGTCCCTCAGCCACCTCATATCTAAGGTAAGTGCCTGAACCCTGAAACCCATCTAGGAGAATTTCATTTAAATATTTTTGCCCTTTGAAAAAGAATAAAACACAATTTATTTTACACTGAATTGTATGAAAATATTTGAAATCAGGGGAGTAATTTTTTGTATAGTATTATATGTGTATAAAATAGCCTTATTGCCCTTTAATCCATGGCTTGTTACTTTTCTGTTGTAGATAGAAGAGGCTTTTGAAAAGTTAATCACTGTGGCTTTTGCCATTATGTTGAGAAAACATTATTCCTCAGAGAAGAGAATATCTGTAGCTCACAGTTGAACTGTGGAGTCCTTGTGCTCTCTGAGCTTGGCGTTTTGCTTGCAGATGTTTTCATTACCCAACCAGATAACAACAATTAAGATATTTATTAATGTGGCTTTTATATTTTTATGTTGCTTTTATATTTCTTTTTATCTGATTGCTGTACGCCACCCAGAGTCGCTTTTGGTGAGATGGGCAGCTATATAAATTTGCTTAATAAATAAAAACAAATAAATAAAAACATCAGTGCACTGATGGAAGCACTGGCAACAGACTACAAACCTGAGGGATTATATTAGAATTATGGTCAGATTAGTCTATTGATACTGGTATCTGGGTTTGCATCACATGCTAGATACTGTAGGACTAGTAGCTTGTTATTTAGCTTGTGGCAAAAACCAGGTATTATTATGTTGCATGAATCAGGCCATCACATTAAACCATAATATATGTGTGTGTGTGTGTGTGTGTGTGTATACACATATACACATATATACATACACACATACGGCATAACATATTATGGAACACAGCAACTATATTTTGATAAGCCAGGCTTAGGCTGAGTATATTAAACAAATCCAACAATAAGCTACTATATTCTACACTAGGAATAGCAAGTGAGTGCTATTTTAATTTACCACTTCCAGAAGATCCAGCTTGAATGACTAATAACTTGGATGTGATCTCTAAGCTTATCTTCAGGAGATGTATTTTTGCCTACTCCTAGAGAGCATGTTTGCCATGCAGTAAAAGTACAGGCTTCCACCTAATAAATGGAATATGCCCTTAAGATCCCAAAGAGCTATTCATAAGTATCTGAAATTTTGGAAGTAAAGCATTTCAGATCAGCAAAGAGCTGCTTAATAATTGAAATAATTTTGTAACTAAACATGGGGTCTGAGATATCAGATTTTAAAAACCTTTTAAAGAAGTTTGGTAATTACTAAAACAACACATACAATATATTTTATATTCTAGACCGTTGCAACCTAATTCATATTACAGTACTGAACTTTATTTGTTAAGTATCCTCCTGTGGTGGTGATTCCCTTTTTTTAATGGAATGCTGCACCTTGTTTCAGGATTGGCTTCACTTAAGAGTCCCTTCCTTGGACTATTTACATTCTTGTGTGTTACCTTTGGGTTTCTGGCTTTGAGCTTCTGCTAAACTTGCTGTAATAAATTTGTTCATTTTTTGCCAAGTCTAGACTTTGACCTAGCCAAAGAATGATTTTGGGTTTATGAATATTACATTCAATCATATGCCTACTTCTTCACTCTCAAAGATTTACCTGTAACATGAACTGAGTCAGCCAAGCAAAGATATGATTTTCTCCTCCTTGGGATCATTCACACATGCACTCTGCTGCAGCACAAATATGATCCACTAACAATTTGATTAGGATATATCCTCAACTCTATCACTTTATCTCACCTCTATCACCTCTATCTTGTCAATAGTCCAGTGCTGCCTCAAGTGACCTGAAGTCAGGTTTAAGGGGCCTACAGTGAAAGTGATATTTTCTTCATATCCTAATGCGAAAGTTCTGTAGCAGACAATCTAAGGTGCATAAATAATCCTTGGGATGATATGGTCAGGGTCAACAATATGTTCAGCTTCAAGCAGCTTGGCAGGTCTGCTGTAGAACTACCCTTGCTCATCATTTACTAGACACTGTGCCTCCATGGTCATTCTGGCTGTGGCTGTGACCAAATACCTAATCTGTGTAGCCTGTTTCTTCTTTTGGGCATGTATAGAAATGTAATATCAATCTCATGGAAGATCAAATGTGAGTCTTTCAGAATATTGATTTGGCAAATCAAATAAACCTAAAAAGTATTTCAAATCACCTCTTCCTATCACTTGGGCAGACTTTTTGGGTGTGTGTATATGAGGTGATACATTGACTTTTTCTTACTCCACCATTGATCTCCCAGAAGATCACTAGTCTTATGAAATGATTTTATAATTGCTGCAATCTAGAGGTCATGTGAGAGCCAGTTTGGTGTAGTGGTTAAGGCACCCAACTAGAAACCAGAAGACTGTGAGTTCTAGTCCTGCTTTAGGTACAAAGCCAGCTGGGTGACTTTGGGCCAGTCACTCTCTCTCAGCCCTGGGAAGAAGGCAATGGCAAACCACTTCTGAAATTTCTGTTTCCAAATTGCAGTAACCCAGATGACAGCAAGTTTGAAAATTTTTAATAGGATTATCAGTTTTCTGTAATAACACGACTTCGTTGGTCTAATTTGTGCTGACAGAAAAGTTGATCTCATGTAGGATGATAGCTAAATACAGTGGTACCTCTACTTATGAATGCCCCTACATACGAAAATTTCGAGATACGACCAGCTCCGGCACCAAAAATTTACCTCTACTTACGAACTTGTGTCGACTTACGAACTGGATCCACGGCCATTTTCCCTGCTGCCACGCGGTCACGGCTTCCTGTGGGTGAGATCGCGGTAGCAAGGAGACGTTCGGTGAGGCTTGTGGTGTGTTTTGTGGCGTTTTGGAAGGTTTTGGAAGGTGTTTGGTGTGCTTGTCAGCATGGCTCCAAAGAAAATGCAGAGCAGGCTTGGCAAGAATAAGGCTTTGAAGAAAAAAGTGACGATCGAACTTAAGAAGGACATTATAGAAAAGCACGATCGTGGTATTCGTGTGACTGATCTGGCCTCAGAGTACAAGATGGCGAAGTTGACCATCTCGACTATTCTGAAGAATAAAGATGCCATCAGAGGAGCTGATGTGGCAAAAGGAGTGACAATCTTAATGAGGAAGAGGACACAAGTGGTGGAAGAGGTGGAAAAGCTGTTGTTGGTGTGGCTGAATGAGAAACAGCTGGCAGGTGATAGCATGAGTGAAGCTATCATCTGTGAAAAAGCCAGGAAGCTGCACAGTGATTTACTGTGGGAAAACCCCTCTACCAGCGCAGCAAGTGAGGAATTTAAAGCCAGCAGAGGCTGGTTTGAGAAATTCTGAAAGAGAAGTGGCATCCACAGTGTGGCAAGACATGGTGAGTTCTGCTGCAGAAGCCTACCAGAAGGACTTTGAGGACTTCATGAAGGTGGAAGGATACGTCGCTCAGCAAGTGTTCAACTGCGACGAGACAGGGCTCTTCTGGAAGAAGATGCCAAACAGAACTTACATCACATGGGAGGAAAAGGTACTGCCAGGGCACAAGCCCATGAAGGACAGATTGACCCTTTTGCTGTGTGCGAACGCAAGCGGCGACCTGAAGATTAAGCCGCTGCTCGTGTACCATTCCCAGACCCCTCATGCGTTCAGGGACCACAATGTGAACAAGGCCAGACTGCCTGTCATGTGGAGGGCCAATGCGAGAGCGTGGGTCACAAGGCAGTTGTTCATGGAATGGCTGCACAAGGTGTTCGCACCCAGCGTTAAAAAATACCTGTCTGAGAACCAGCTGCCTGAAAGGTGCCTTCTCCTGATGGACAATGCCCCGGCACACCCTCCAGCCTTGGTGGATGACATGGACGCCGAGTATGACTTCATAAAGGTCAAGTTCCTCCCCCCCAACACGACACCTCTTCTGCAGCCCATGGACCAGCAAGTGATCTGCAACTTTAAGAAGCTCTACACAAAGGCGCTCTTCACCAGGTGTTTCAGTGTCACTGAGGAAACATCCTTGACTCTGAAAGAGTTTTGGAAGAAACATTTCAATGTCCTCCACTGCATCAGCCTCATTGGCAAAGCCTGGGGAGATGTCACCTGCCGGACTTTAAACTCAGCCTGGAGGAAACTGTGGCCAGAATGTGTCGCTGAACGTGAGTTTGAAGGGTCTGATGCAGAGGTAGTGGAGGAGATTGTGTCCATGGGCAAGAGCATGGGTCTGGTTGTGGATGATGCGGACATAGAGGAGCTTGTTGAGGACCATAAGGAGGAGCTGACCACAGAAGAACTTGCTCAGCTCCAGAGTGAGCAACAGAAAGCGCTTGGCGAGGAGCATTCCACTGAGGAAGAGGAGGAGAGGAAGGACGTGACCAGTGATGCAATAAAATCCATCATGCAGAAATGGAATGAGTGCCAGGATTTCATTGAGAAGCACCACCCCAACAGAACTGTGACAACCAGAGCATTGAACATGATGAACGACAACATGTTCTTTAATTTCCGGAGGATTATGCAGCACAGGAAAAAACAACTGACTTTAGACAGGTTTTTCCCCAGAACTAAGCCTGCAGCTAAGAGGCAAAGAAGAGAGGAAACCCCTGAAGGAGATCTCCCTGATGTCCTTTTGGAGGGGGACTCTCCCTCCAAACAATAACTGCCTCCCCACCCCATTCTCCCTCTTCATACAGTACTGTGCTTTTTTTCATGTTTTTGTGGTTTCAAAATAAAATGCATATGTTTCAGAACTGTTTAACCGTATGTATTTACATTGAACCTTATGGGGGAAATGTGCCTTGACTTGCGACCAAATTTGGAGGGCAGGTTAGCCGTATTTACATTGAACCTTATGGGGATATTTGCCTCGTGGTGCGACCAAATTCGGAGGGTGGAACGGATTAACTGTATTTACATTGAACCTTATGGGAAAATTTACCTCGACTTGCGACCAACTCGACTTGTGACCAGAGTCACGGAACGGATTAAATTCGTAAGTGGAGGTACCACTGTAGTTATGTGAAAAAAAAGATTGGATGGAATTATTGGAGACTATAAACACTGCCCTGACCTGTGTTCTGCGTATAAATTGGTGGTGGCTTTTACCAAGGTTTGTGGTATTGAAGGGCTGGATTTTCAATAGGAGAAAACCTACTGAAACTGTATGCACAGTGGCACATCATGGCCCTGTTCTTATGCATATTAAGGATACACTTGAGGGCAGCATGACTTATTTTCACCAGCCCAGAATCTATCTTAATCAGTTTACTTTCCATGTTCCTATTTGCTGGGATACTGCATCAAATCATTAAAACAAAATTCTTATTTTTCAATGCAAGAAATGAGGAGTAAAAACATGATCCACAAAAGGCTATATCATTACATCAGAAATGTTCAGTGGCTGAGCAATGTTGGGTTCTAACAGTAGTAAACACAAGAACTTTCGGCGTGAGCTCTGTGGCAATTAATACAGCTATTAAACTAAAAGCATTTCAACGGGGGGGAAAACAACCCTTAAAATAAAATGAAGTTTAATGAGGTGTTCCAAATGGATTGCTGGTCCTAACAGAGGCAGTCATGCAAGGTGCTTTACAAATGCATGGCTGTGGACGTGAAAAAAACATAATCTGTCATTGCGTCATTATCAGTTATGACCCATAAAGAGTCACTACATAATATTAAGGAAATTCTCCGTCGATGAGCAGGAGATGCTCCAGGTGGCTGGAATGAAGGTAGTAGCTATCTAGAACTTGTTCCATCTCACCTGTCTTATGTTCCTGAGCCCAGCCAGAATAGTCCATGTTTGTCTCTCAAAATTAATTTCTGTGAATTCCTAATGCACAAAATTCTGGTTGTTACTTGAAATAGGCATTGCAATTTATGCTACCAGAATACACAAATCAATGCAGTTAAGTAAATGTATTTAATTTGTGCTATCCGTACTATGAGAGATAGATGCATTCATGTCTGATACGTCAGTCAGTGTAATTCGCCAGTCTGTTTGTTCTTCTAAATGGTGAGAAGTTGATGAGCCATCACAATTGACCTTCTCTAGCAGATGTTTTCCACAAGCACTCTTAAACTGCCTGGTTTGACTTCTAGTGATTTAAAAAACAAACTAAAGCAGCATTGACAATTATTTCTAGTGTGCTTAATATAAAGACCACTTTATGTTGCTCCATTTCAGTTTCCCATTTTTAGAAATCCATACATTCTAACTAAAAATGGAGACAGGGCTCAAGTAATAATTTAATTTTATATTTTCATAAGTGGGTGCTCTGAGCTTATTTTTCATTGAAAGAAAAGAAGAAACACAGCCTACAAAATCCTGGTTAACTATTAATATGTATGTATGCATGCATGCATGTATGTATGTATGTATGTATGTATGTATGTATGTATGTATTGAAGCCTTTATATGGCCACCCAACTCAGGCCATATGACTCTGGGTGGTGTGGTATACAAAAGAAGAAGATGAAGAAGAAAACATAATCAACCAATTCAATAACATACCTCATTAAAACTTACTAAAACAATAAAATTACAATTGTAACTGAAATCTTCCACAGCTCATCAGCTGAGGTCTTTGCTCATTCTGACCTCGAGGCCCAAGGAAAAAGTTAAGGCTTAACCACCTAAAGGTCTGCTGGGTTAAGATCAATCATATGTCAGGGGGAATGACCATTCCAAAGGGGCAGAGGCTGCTATCGAGAAGGCATGCCTCCTGGCTACCATAAGATGACATTGTTTCAGTGAAAGAACCCAGAGTTTACCTTGTTTTTTGGAGCATGTTGGAAGCAGAGAGATACAGAAAATGGACTGTTTGCTGCTATCTAGTGGAGATCTGGATTTTTACAAAAATATTATGTACCTAATGTAGCTGATGCTTAATATAAAGTTAGGTTTAATTTCCTAGAGTTTAGAATTTTTTTCCCAATGGGCAGCTAGTTGCTCCCTCTGTGCCATGTTCTTTGAAAGTTAGTTTCTACATGGAGAATAGTAAACAGCCTGCATTATCAGGCCTTTATCAGAACCAAATAGAAACTGTATCTCCTCCCAGAGACATTAATAAGTTCAGCTATTTCAGTCTTCTTAGTTTACTAGCAGACGGTTTTATTTGGTGATCTCATACTAACTTTATTCTTTGAATTATTGTTCTAATTGATTTTTCTCCTTTTAGTAGGAAATGTTTTGTCTGCTTCTGCCATACAAGTCTCACCCCATTCCAGTGTAGCTAAAAATTATTGCAGTTATACTTAAAAGTGTCTTGGTATTCTAAAAACAAAATAAATAGATGACTTTTATTTACCATCTATTTACAAGGACTGAATTTGAATTGAAACATTTTTATATTGGGAACACTGCATGGAGAATTGCATTTGCAATGCTTTTTGATTTTTAAAATTGTTTTAATATAGAACTACAAGATGTGTGCATACAAATAAAATAAAACAGAATTTTTCAAAAATAAAACAATCTCCCCAAAGCTAATTCAAATTTTATCACATACTGCAATTTTATGCAACACTAATTACATATGCAGAAAAACTGCTACCACTCAGATACTAAACAAAAGGTAAAACTTGACAACACAGAATCATATTGTCTAATCTTTCCTCTATAGACAATTTAAAAGCTGAGAGTTTACATGTTTCATCAAACTAATCTATCATATCTAGTACACAAGTATGTTTCCAGGAATCAGGAATGTATGATTATCTTTTTGGCAACAGTCCAAGTTAAGCAAATCCAAAATTCTTCATTAACGAATTCCAATTTTTTGAAATGCTATTGATTGCACAATCATCCTGATCAGACTGTATCCTGAACCTACAGATGACCTCCCCGAGTGGCTTCATGTAAATATTGAAAAATAGGTGGGAGAGAACCAAGATCTCTTCCACCTCAAATGGAATCTCCCACAAAAGAGTGGAACCACCTTAAAACCGTACCTCCAATCCCCAGGCCTCACAGGCAGTCCTGTAGGATACTATGGTTGATGGTTCTGAAGTCTGCTAGGAACTGCAAAAGGACCAGGAGGTTATACTATCTCCATTCAGGTCCAGACAGAGGCTACCCACCAGTGGAGTCAATTTCCACAATGACATTTTTAAATTTTAATTTCCATCCTAGAGCCTCATTCACCCTAATAAGAGCATCCAGCCAGAAAGTGTAAGGTTTGCCCTGTTCGACAGAGAAACTCCCGTGACACGTGTGGTTCACAAAGAGGTTTACTCATGCGTAACGTAGCAGTCACTAGCAAAGCCAGGACTGGCTTGGTACATTTACATTACTCCTTTATAGTTGTCTCAATCCCCCCGCGGGCCCCATTGCTAGGTTACATATTACAAATTAGATTGCAGATTGCCCCCTGTCGTCCCCCCCTTCTACTGGAATGGCAGGTTCAGCCCAGTTCTCTCGTTTCTTTGATTGTTGTTGCCTGTGGCGTGGTCGTTGCCTTCGTTGGGGCTTCTGTCGCGCGCCCAGCTGGGAGCATCCCCTCGCGCGCTGATCTCTTCCTCAATTCCGCGGCTCTCTCCTTTGTCTATAGCGCCCGCGGCCCTCCAGCATTAACACAATGCTTCCGCTCCAGATTAGTGAAGTGGCGCCAGGTGGCCCATTCATTAGCTTGCGGTTTCGCATTTCCTCTTTCTGCGCTAGCGCTCGAGCGGTGAAATTGACTAAAGCGCGGCTGGGCAAGTTCCTAGGCGTGCTGTGCCGGCTGAACCTGACAGAAAGAACCTATCAAGTGACACAACCAAAGTAGTGTAATAATGTACTTTCCTATTGACTACATCTCTAATAGAAGAAAGAGAACAATCTTTTTAATGATTTATGAATCGCAATGTCATGAATTAATATATTATCTTATATATTAACATAATTTAATAAAATCTTTTTCCAAATGTTTTATGTATTGTCCATGTTTATTTTAATATATTTTTAAATTGTCAATAAGACTGAATTGTTGTTTTAGCCTCTAAAGCCTCTAAAAATCTTTCTCTAATACATTCAGATTCATAGGGTTTCCAAGGCAGCCAAGGTCCAAACAAAGAATGCAACAAATATTTTAGCTGAATATATTGCCATTCAACTATTTTGGCCATCTTTTTATAAGCTTTTGAAAGTATTATTGATAATCAGCTGATGTCAGCCCTTTGAGGTAGACACACTCCATAGGATGACCAGAACTATCATTTATTGAAACAGCTTACAGGTAGTCCTCGTTTAATGACCACAATTGGGACCGGCAACTTGGTCGTTAAGTGAAGTGGTTGCTAAGTGAAACTGCCACTGTGCTTACAATATTACTTCAGCTTTCCTTTGCTTTACAGTCCTGCAAAGGTTATAAATGCAAGGATTGGTCACAAAGTTACTTTTTCATTATCGTAATTGCAAATGGTTGATAAACGAGGCAGTCATTAAATGAGAACTACCTATATAGTAACAGAATCTTGAAAATGTGATTGTGCTTCTTCTCCCCTCCCAGTGAGTCAGGAAGGAGTCATTTCCTTTTCCAGGACTTAAGGAATGCTTTTGTCCTCTTTGTTTCCATAACGGTTTCTGAATAGCTGCTTCAAAGTTGTCTCCTGAGCTCTCTACAGCTGATAAGGGTCACTGTCCCATTTTCAGCCCAGTTTTTTAAAAAAATACCTGCCAGTTTTAAGAAAGTAATCTTTCAAAGACTCATTTTCTCCTGAGAACAAGGATCAGATTTAATTTCTTTCCTAGTATTGTTCAAATACAGTATGTCTGTCTTCAGTTCTGGAAACATAATCAAGTTTCTATGGTCAGACACCTTTTCCCTTTCAGGGTTCATGTCAAAACAGGAATTTCAGTAAAACTCACCAGACGATCAGTGGAGATCAAAGAATATTTATTCAACCCATGATTGCCAAGTAACTTTGGATGGCGACCACAGTGAACTGCCTTACCGTCCCCTTTTTATAGGTCTTTTAGTGTAAAGATTTAGCCAATCATTATCAATAGAATGGAATATGTTAGCTTATTACAATAGTTTCTGCTCTATCAGCATGAACATCTTCCTTCTATGCAATCCTTCCTTCTTTTCATATTCTGCTAAAACAGATGTTTCCTTATCTTAGAGTTATGGCAAAAGTCTTTATTTATAGTTAAAGAGATGTCTCTTTATCTAGAGCTAAAACAATGGGCATTTTATCTTTCCTATATTGTACATGTATTTTTCTAAGACATAAGATATATGTCTTCCTTTATGTCTAAGACATAAGATATATATCTTTCTTCCTTTGGTACATTATATGCTCCTTTATCTATAATAGCAGGAGCCAGCTTTTGTAAATATGAGAAATATTCCAACGCTATATACTTAGAACCAAGCACTTGTCAAGATTCCAAAGTTGTCAGATAGTAGCTCTCCAATTCAGCCCATAACAGGAAATATTAAATATATATTTTGTTCAGTACAATACAGCAGTTAACAAGTATGCCCAATGATTCCATTTAAAGCTAAAATTCTGTTGAGATAGTATGACCAAAAAACTTTCCTAGCTTAAAGATAACTCAGCTTTTTCTCTACTCTTTCCAACTCTTTCTACCAATAGCTTTACTTTAACAATCAATACTGAACAAAATGAAAGACAACTTGATGGGTCTTTAGAAATTTAATGCTATCTATTTGCAGAATTGGAACAAAAAAACCCAAAAATGATAGATAAAAGTTAATGGGAAGTTTTACTAATAAGGCTGATTATTTTTCAGTCTGTTGATGCTTTGCCTATTTGTCATAACTTTTAATCTAACTCTATTTTGTTGGGAGGGGAAGGAGAAATAAATATAAGAATCTTGAGCTATAAATCATATTAACTCTCAGTATTAACAAGGTTAACATTAATAGATTATTGATCAGTGTAATGAGTTGGGGCCAAGTCATTTTTTCCCCATCAGTGCTCTTTCTAGAGAATTGTCTTTTGAAGTCCAATCAAGTAAAAGCATATTGCTTTGCATTACACCTGAGCATTGAGTAAAATATCCATCTGTTGATTTCAAGACCTGGCAGTTAAGTCCTGGCTTCACTCCAAGTCATCTGCATTATGTCTGCTGCTGCTCAATACTGCCTTTTGGAATTGTTTTATTTTTCTTTCTCTGTGAAGCTGAAAATCTTTTGCAGTGGGCCATATTAGGTTTAACAAACTGTAAGGCAGAACCTGCATATTCTTGTACCCTTGCCCACTAACACCTCCTCATACTTGAATAGTGCAGCTGTATGACTCTCTTCAATTCCATAAGCAGAAATAATATATCTTTCTGTGTCCCACAAAGTTTACAGGAGAGATGCTAATGGAATTTGCAGATTATACCCACATTGTGGACTAACTAAAGATCACAAACATTTTATTCAAAAGCATGTCTTTTGTGTTATTTTAAAAAAAAAATAGATGGAAGACTTTCAAAAATAGGCATTTCACTACTGAGTTGTAAAGCTGCACCATCAGCAGTGAGATATATTCCCTAAGTAACAACTAGAGATACACATTTGTACAGCATCATTCAGCAAGATAAACTGTGAAGTTCTATATCATAAATTTAACTGAAGCTTTCCCAGTTCTGTCACTGAAATATAGATTTCACCTAGAACTATAAAGTTGCTATCTGTCTACTCTAGAACAGCTTTAATAATTTTGTAAAACTCAGATGATACAATAAAATAATCACCATTTTACAAATTTGTGGTTTCACATCATTCATATTATTGAGTTATTATGGAATAGTAATAATAATTATTGAAATAACTTTAGTGTGATGCTGGGTGAGACAGTGAATATATGCCGATGTAGGCAATTTACTAGCCATACTAATAGTCTCTTCAAGACACATCTGAAACTGAACTCAGAAACAGATGTCAAGTCCTTACTGTATACATCAGTGTTGTCCAAACTTGGCCACTTTAAGATGAGTGGACTTCAACTCCCAGAATTCCCCATACTGGCTGGGGAATTATGGGAGTTGAAGTCCACTGATCTTAGAGTGGCCAAGTTTGGACAACACTTGTATACACTGTGTGTATTCAGTGGGGTACAATGCCCAACAGCAATTGCTAACTTCAAAGTTCATAGTTGATAATCTTCTTCCTTATTTAAATTACTTGGATGTTTATATGTTTCTTTTACTTTTGTAATAATTCTAAGGAAGTATCTCTTACATTGTGCCTTGTTCTCTAGGTCTATTTTGTGATTTGGCCTTAGTGTTCAGCCCAAAGCTGATTATCAGATGTTATCAATAGTAATCCATATAGCATTGTCAATTGTCCTTAAGTAATTTGGGTAAAGTGTGAAACATATAGTTTAAAGCTGTTAATAGGCCTTGGCCATGAATTTTTATTTGCTTGCTTGTTTTTCCTTTCTGAGGTATTGCAGTATAAATATCAAGTGACCAAAAGCATAAAATGACTATATTTTTGGTTAAGCATCTTTTGATGTCTACATACAGGCCAGCAACTCTGTGCTTAAATTTATTCTGGCATCAGAAGATTTAATATATTCGATTTTCAAACAGTTGTTGGAATATAGCCAATTAGATGCCCAAAAGTAACCAAAGTGTCCAGTACATAAATAACAATAGAAATATTTTTTGGTATTTGTATGTCATATGTCTATAGTTTTAAAAATAGAATGAATCCAACAATATATATTGTCACTATTGTTAGACACATGTGTCTTTTTAGGATGAAATTGGTGGTTCAGCTAATTGCCAGTGTTTTGGTTCTCAAAATGCAATATTGGTTGTATGAATTGTGATGTCCAATATGGCTGTTTTTCAGAGAGGATTTATTTCATATAATAACATTGGTTTGTAACACTGATTAGTTTGTATAGATGTTCATGTTCTTTTGAATTATATATCTACAATCTATAAATGATCAGGTAGACAATACAAATGGACAGCTTTCATAGACACAGAGATATTACAAGCAAGATAGATATTCATTTACAACAGTTTGAGATTTTACCTATCTATATTTGAATGAATATTCTAATACCAACAGCCTGAATTAGAAAACTACTTAGAAATGTGGATTGCATATCCGAGTTTATATGGTTAAATTTAATTTCTTTTATGTTTAAATTAATTTAATTGTACAATAATACATTAATATTTCTTGAGCTAGCTGTTGTTTAATATTAATTTTTTTTCATGTAACTATAATTTTTTTGACTGAAAAGTATTTGTTCTCTTTCCTTGTCTGAGTACTGAATGTGTTCAATTTGTGGATTTAAAATGTTTTCACCTATTTAACCAATTATTATTATTTGTTTTTTATTTTCATAAGTTTTTTCAGTTGGTTTGATATGGAAAGTGGAATAAAATGCATTAATTTAATAATTTAAATGATTTGTATGATGAGCCTATGTAAATAGGTGTCATTCTCCTGCAGACATTCACCATTCAGTTTGTGGACTGCAATGGAAACAATCATAGGCAGATTTCCACTATTACCTCACTATTTTACATAGAGATTTCACAATCTATTCACATGCACATATATGATTATGATATGACCTTTTAGTTAAAAATGTGGCATGCCAATAAGTTTTATGTACTGTTGGTTTTGTTATTTCAAGAATACTTCTGACTCACAACAAAATAGATTAAATTCATACACAATGGGGAAACAGCTCTACACCCACTCCCAAGCGATAAAGGAATAATTTACCCAGACAAATGTTATATTTGAACTGAATTAACAAATTTATTTTATGCACCTATAATGAAACAAAGGAGTATGGAAAGCAGTATTCACTTTTACCCTGGAGAAAGTGGATCCCCTAGCATAATTTAGCTGTAGTAACTGAATTTACACAGTGGAGGCTAAATTGTTATGACCCCTGAAACCCCCAATTTGATTAAAATAGCCAAAAGACACAATTAGCTTATTCTTACTAGCAAGAACTTATAGTGGTGACCATTAAAAATCATTCATTTTGATGCTAAAAACATAACAGAGGATGTGCTTTCTGTCTGACACCAAGAGCTTGAAAACAGAAGCAGCAGCTAAGTTATGCCGTGTGAGGAACGGAACCTGCAGTTTGTTCAGAAGGTGGTTTATCAGTACGGAAAATATTTCTTCAGATAGGAAGGCAACCAAGCAGGTCAAGAAAGAAGTGAAATACTTGGTTTTGGAAATAGGAATTAACGCCAGAATAAAGCAAATATTGTACTGGTTCACGAAAGTCAAATCATTATGGTGAGAGTTTAGATAAGATAATGAGTTAGTTCCTGGCCAGGGAAAAATGACTGCAACAAGAAATGACAAGAATAAGAATGTTGAACAAGTCTCCAGACTCAAGGGCAATTCATTGCTTTAGGACAAAGACTGAAAAATCTCTTAATGGGTCTGGGCTAAACCCAGGATTATCTTGACTAATGAAAAGAAATTCAGGACCTGCTTGCCTGCTAAATCAAGAATTGTTAAGAATTCCTTGAATTGTGATGCTATCACAGACTTCTTTATTAGTGATTGAATTATTTTCCCACTATTTTAACTAAATATAGTTAGATCTGATCTCCTCTTTCTCCTCTCCTTCCTTTAATTTCTTTTCTTCACTACTTCATACTATTTTTCTATGCTTTGTATAACACTGAATATGCTGAAAGGAAGTAAAATTTCTGGGTATGTAGCATGTACCAATTTATTTTACTTTTTATAATTGCTCCTCCTCCAGAAGGAGTTAGAGTGATATATAAAAAGAACAATGCTTATCTGACTAATCATGATTTAGAGATTCATGTAATTCAGGTATTTCCCAGCCCTTAATCATGCAAGCTAGAACTTAGGGGGATGAAGCATATTAATTCTGAGTGAATATCAGTTTGAGAAAATGTATGCTAGCTTTTGTAGAATTAGGGAAAGCATTTTAAGGCTTTTTAAAAGGTTTTAAAGGTTTTTTAAATACACCAGTAGCAAAATTGGACATGAATAGAGGTAAGAAAATAGAAAAGTTCTTTCCAGAGAAATGTTGAAAATTTAGTTGTTCAGTATGAGAGGGAACAAGAATCAATAAGCCTGTTGCTGACAAAGCCAGCTTCTCTTTTAATCTCTGCTGAAATTAAACATTCTTTCTATTATATTGAAACAAGTCCCTTTCTTTTTTACAAAGGCAAGATGTGGCTAAGTAGCTTTGCACTTTTCATTTTTGGAGAAGTAAGAAAAGAAGCAAAAATAACCCTGGTGAATTAAACCAAGGCCCTTCTTAGTTTGGCATTTTGTTTTAACCTCTCTAGTGCTCTCAAGCAAGAGATGAAGATATTGTTCTTTTTTACCATAGTTTTTCCGCTAGTATTTGGGAGGTATTTGCCAGCTACCCAGAGATAGCACTGAGTTTTATTCAATCCTCCTTAAGAACTATGCAAGTTAATAGCCTACCTTATGGCTGTGATTTATTTTGTTTTGTTTTGATGCCTTCAGGTCCGTGTTGACTCCTGGTGACTGCCTGGACTAGTTCCTGCAGTTTTCTTGGCAAGATTTTTGGAAGTGGTTTGCCATTGCCTTCTTCCTAGGGCTGAGAGAGAGTGACTGGATCAAGGTCACCCAGCTGGCCTTGTGCCTAACGCAACAAAGGACATTCCCACATACCATCGCACCCAGTTTCTAGCCTGGTGCTTTAACTACTACACCAAACTGGATCTCATGGTAGAAAATACTACAGGTTAATTATGCACTATCTGAAGAAGTGTTTCCTTTTGTGTGCTTTAAATCTCTTTCCAAGCTGCTTCATTATTTGATCCATGGTCATAATATTTTGAGAGAGTGGGAAAAATGTCTTCTCTATTTTCTTCATTACCATGCATGATTTTATTTATTTATTTAAATTTGTATGGTCACCCTTCTTGCATAAGTGACTCTGGGTGGTGAACACAGGTAAAACCCCCCAATATAATAATACAAAATACAAATACAAGTTAAAAAAAAACAAGAATAAAATGAAAAAGTGGTGGATGAGGATAACCATAAACAGTAATTAATAATATCTCACACGTTAACATAACCTGATCCTCATGCCTGGGAGAACAGCCAGGACATAAGGGCTATCAAGGTCAGGACCAACTGCCAAGAGTCCTTGTGGATTGTGGCAGGATATAAGTATAATTATAAATAAATTTTAGCTTTGGATGGAATGGTTGTCCAGAAGGCAGGGGCAGCAGCAGAAAAGGCACACTTCCTGAGTCCCACTAAATGACATTCTTTAATAGATGAAACCTGGATCATGCCCCTCTTGCCAGACCTGATGGGGTGGGTAAAGACTACTGGAGAAAGGTGGTCCCTCAAATATCCTGGCCCCATCCAACATAGGGCTTTAAAGGTGACAACCAGCTCCTTGAATTGCACCCAGAAACCCTACATGTTGAGGGAAGCAGTGCCTGTTGGGAGAATATGCCTGTTGGTTTTCCCCTAATATCAGTTTAAAAGCAGTTCTACCACTAGATTGATATTATGCACTTGCAGGCTTGTTTTGCTTTGGTTCAAGTGAAGTTAGTCTCTCTTCTACATGTACAGCTTGTCCCAAAATGCTCTCCAGGGCTTAACAAATCTAAACCTCTGTGCCAGAAACCACTCTCTTGTCCACATGTTGAAGTCTCTTTGTTTATTTATTTATATATATATATATATATATATATATATATATATACACACACACACATACTTTTTATCACATTGAAGCCTCTGAGCTCTACCTATCTAGGTGGCCTCACATGTAGAATTCACATCAGTGCTCAAAGTTGTATATATTCATGATTAAATTGCAAAATAAACATTCCCACTAGGTAGACCAGACCAGAAAGTCAACTCTACAGAAAGGCTAAAACTATTTTCATTGTGTTTGGCTATAATAACACAATCTCACAAGTCTGATTGTGCTATACCTCCTCCTCCTTCTCATACTTAAGTGAATTAGGAAGACATCTTCCTGAGCTGCTTTCAAAAGTTATCTTGTTGTTCTGGACTTTAAAATATTTCAGTCCCTTTTGCCTAGGTAATGGTTCCTGCATATTTCTATCATAGTTATCTTCCTTACTCTGTACAAGAACAGATTCTCTGATTCTCAGTGCTGGGAAAAGGACAGATCACACTTGCCTATTGACTCAAAGGGCAAGATGCAGAAGACTAGGAATTAACCTCTGAGACTGACTTGGATCTCTCTCTCTCTCTCCTTCTCTCTCTCCCTGTGTTCTGAGGTAGGCAGATATAGAACTTTGGTTTTGTTTGTGTTGAATCTGAGAAGCTTCTGCTGTTAGTGAATGTGTGATTTAATATCTGGAAAGTTGAAATTTATTGCCATTACATGATGACCATTACATGGTAGCAAATGGACACAGAAATATATCTCCTGCCACCTACCAATCTTCAAGATTTTGAAGCTACCCAGGCCTGGTAGTCCTAGATATGTGCATGTGTAGATTCATTTAGGCTTTATTTCTAAATACAATTATCCGGGAGTAAGTCTCATTTAATTTTGTTAGAATTAATTCTTAGAAAACATACACAGGAGTGCATTGCTAAATTGTTTACAATAGTGCATAGCCTAGAGTTAAATGTGCTACTAAGAAATTATATGTTCTCTGAAACATAAGCAGGATTTACTTTTGTAAATGAACCCCCTGGCAAAATAAATTTTATGTACAGCTATACAGAATCATGTTTTGCTGTAAGATGTTCATAATATAGCATGAGGAAAACATTTCTTTATTTAATACTTAAACCTCATCTTTCCAAAGTTGCTGACAATATTGATTCAATAGTAACAGCAATGTAAAACAAATCAGACAATTTGACACACCAGTAACAAAACAAAAATGTTAGGAAAGTCACTGACAGTACAATTTTGTATATCTATTCACAACTAAATCCCACTGAGTTCACCAGAGCTTAATCCCAGTGGCGATGATTGTAGGATTGGAACCTCTGAAGTTAAAAATGGGACTATTTATGAGAACATGTCTCCAAACTCAATACTACATAGCAGTACACAGCATCTGTGGCATAAAACAAAGGTAATGTTTAGCTACTGGCTGTAGTTTTCAGAAAGATAATAAAAAAAGAATAGGGGAGACATTCAATTACTGAAGGCCATGGTGCTTTGAGCTGCCGAGCAGTGCAATATATATCTGTAATGGTTGAAGGCACATGAAATTGGAAAACACTAATCAGAACCAAGGAAAATTCCTTTGAGTGTATCCAATCTATATAGCATGCTGACATAAGAATTTGCTGGAGAAGGAAGTGCCTAGATGAAGGTATCCACCTGCTTTGCAGGATAGAGTTGGTGGGAGGGGAGGAAGTTCATGTGGGAAGACAGGAAGTATGAAGGAAAACTCTTCATTTTGTGCAGGTAGGTATTTTGCCGAGTCTCCTGCATAACCATGTAGTATTCTATTCCAAGCATAACTGCTATTTTCTCAGTCAAATTAAAATGTCTTCACCATACAAAGGGGGAAAAATATTATCTAAGTGTCACTGAACTTCTTAGGCAAATATAAAGTGATAAAATGTTGTATATATTCAGCCATATAATTAGATCCCAGCAATGCTGAAGCATCATAAGACCTGACCCAGAAATCTCTTGATTCTAATATAACTTGCTTTATTACACCGTGGCTAAATGGCTACTTTTATGACAGCAAAGGGGTAGTAGTGTGACAGCTTAAGATATGTTACCACTTGATGTTTATGAGGCAAGTGTTGCTGTAATGGGCAGGAACAATAACCTTGAGGAACAGGAGGATGAACTGCAACAAGGGAAAGACAAAAGAAATTTGAGTCTGAAGTGGAACTGGAATTTGAGAGAGCATCTCAGACTTGACCCTCCCTATACAGACTTGGAAGATTCTGTTACTGTCACCTTTTAGTAAAAGTGGTTTTAGCCATCCTAACTTTGGTTTCCTAGTCTCGAAGGGTGGAGAGTTGCAAAGACTCATTAAAGAAACACTGGTAGTTTTCTCACATTTTGGGTAAAATGTGCATTTTAACAAAAGAAATTATTTCAAATTGTGCTGTGTAGTACAGTTCTAAATATTACAACTTGACAGTACGTTCCATGGTATCTAGCAGGATCATACAAAAGCGCTTGCAGATTGCTTTGCAGAAAACTCATCCAAATCTCCTGTTCAAAGAATCCAAGTGCCAAATCAATTGTGGCTGCTTTGAAGACCTCTCTACGTCACCTGGGTGTGTATATGCCTGCATAGATGGCCCTTTGGCTATGTTACCCCCAAACCAAAGCTTTTGAGATGCCACAGTGTTTTGAGCAATGGGTTTGGAGGAAAGCTATTCACAGGTCCCTCTCTCCATATGCCTACAGAAAATGGCTTGTTTATTCCTTTATTTATATCAAACTAATTTCTTGGCCTCAGATCCCACCCTCTCTCAAGATATCTTGCCAATTCTTCTTTTAGAAATAAAGTCTTTGTTGATACAATTATCCTGAATGAAAGGATGCCTTTTCTTTGCTCCCTCCCTACTTTTAGCAGTGTTGTGTGGTGCTCCAAGGAGCCACACTTGCACAAAAAATCTAGCTCTATAGAGAACTTTGAAATTTTTCTGACCAATAAAATAATACTGAAGCAAATTTTTCTCAACAGGACATGGCAGTGTTAGTTATTATAATAACCAACATTAAAGTAGTTTGGGAAAAATGAAATATTTTTTGAGGTAAAATAGCAGTCAGCTTGAGAATGAATCAGAAGTCTCAGTAAAGGAATAATAAAACACTTTATAAATTGCCTCTAATTTCAGCAGAAAGTAGAAATGAATGCTTTCCTCAATATTATTTTCACTATTCTGGTTTTCATCTGCTAATTTTTTGACTTTAAGAGAGAATTCCTTTAAACCTGTCTTGAAAGTAAAATCATACCAAACCAAATTCTCTGTTACTGGAGAAATTAAAAAAAAATGTTAATGAACTACAACTTTTTATAAGACATAAAGAACTATGATAAAGAAATGTGAAATGCTTTCTGAAATACAAATATTTAGTATCAGCAGTATGCAGGAATGGAAATCAGTCTGGTTGTCTTTGTTTCAAAACAGATGTGGCATTAACTGCACTTTTCCCTCTCTTCATTAAATGCAGTCATGGCAGGAGGATACTTCACTCCTAGGTCTAATTATAATTTTAGATGACTCTCTCTCTCTCTCTCTCTCGTCTGTCATTCATATTGTTGTAATTGTCTTTACTAATTGTAATGGCAGAAGATGAAATAGATGTAATGCTAAATTTGTTATGATACTAAGTAACTCAAATGTCTACTCTCCTGAAGACACTGTACCAATAGTTATTTAAATACAGTTTCACTTCAGTGAGTAGAGTTGTTGAAATTATCAACTGGGGGATAAAACTGATTAATTATAGTGTTGGTTTTAATCAAACAATGATTTAAACCTGGGCTTCTTAAGGATTTTTGTTGGGTTGCTAAGACAAGCATTTATTAGAATAACCGGCAATTTCCTTCCTGGTGATGATAATGGGTTCTCTATCTTTGCGATACTGTGATGACCTAAAATGATAAATGAATATGTGCAACTGGGGTTAAGGGTGAACAAGATATAAATAAGCTGTTTATTTTTAATAATTAGTTTTTAATAATTATTTTAACCTATAAATAAAATACCACAATTATGGAAATGTATAACTTTATAAAATATAGTTGTTTCATTGTACATAAGCCACAAGAGTAAGAAAAACAGTAATGAAAAACTACTAATCCAGTCTTTTTTTTTTTTATGGAAAGAATGAGCTTGCTTACTTTTGCATGATTTCTGAAATTGTGGTTTCATTTTCAGACATTCCCTTTCATTGCCAAGGTTAGGAAAAAATAGAGAAGGATTGTCCTTTACCTAATGCTTTGGGTGCCAGAGAGGACTCTGTTCCTTGCCTCAAGTCATCTTCTCCTAAACTGCTCTTAAAATGCTGATTTTGGAGCTCTCGTTCCCACCAGAACCATACTGAGATAACATCAGAGTCTCATCTTCTCTTCTCCCTTGGAGCCTTGTGGTTGATTCTTCCACTCTTGTAAACTCCTCCTTGCTGCAGCTTCACAGCCTCTCCTATTTTCTCTTCATTGTGATTCCCTCTGCATAATGAAGGACAGGATGGTCCTAGGAGCCTTGTGCATTCTATGATCTCCTGCTCAGAAATAATTGGTGACAAAAGCATTCACTTGCAACTCCCAGTGTGGAAAAATGCTTGATTATAATAATACGATGAAACAAATTATATATACAGGCTTTAAATCCAGACTTTGCTACAATATACCACTCTAGGTTGGCTCCTGTGAATGTGAAAATAAAATGGAAAGGATATAACAGAGCTAAATGAATTTGGTCTGATTTTGTGGAGTGGATGAATACATGTGTAAAATAAATGTATAGATTTGTAAAGTATGAATTGGTATTATCGACAATGTTATAGGTGTGAATTAAAGTGTGAATCTATGATAATACTTTAATAATAATTGAATGTTATACTTTAGTGAAGGGTAATAATGGGAGAAAACCAGAGATGAGTTTTGAGAGAAATTGTGCAACATTTAGAACAACTGCAATCCAGTTCAATCTGTTCAGCCTGTTAGTTGACTTGACTGGATGAGTGGGAATGAGCCAAGAGAATAAAGAAAAAGTGGCTAGGCTATTTAGAGACTCAGGGATGAATGAGAATGGTGAGGATTTGCTTAGAAAAAGGTATTTTTAAAATAAAAAGGAATAAGTATAAAACTAAAGTCTGATTGATTTGATTGTTTATGATGAAACTCTGAAAGAATTAGTGAAAGATATGAAAATGATGAAAGGTTCTGATTCTTAGACCATTTTTTAATAGTGTCAGGAGTGGGTTTTTGGGGAAATAGACATGGAAGAAAAGGAAAGAAGTAAAAGAAATGAAAATGACAGTAGAATAAACAGCCAAAAGAGAAAGTATGAGTCCTATTGAAAAAAAATAATAATGAATTTATGGAGTTCAATATAGTTTTAAAGAATATAGTCTAAGTGAGCAAGGAATAATTAAGACTAAAAGAGGCAGAAAAAATGTGAAGGAATTTTGATTGAAATAAAAACATGTTTGAAAGTGCATAGACAGGGCTAATTAAAAGCCTCCAACAGAGTAAATAGAATTCAAAATTATTGGAAATAATGCCATCATATATATGTGACTGAATATTGATTTTCAATTTATTATTTATCTTATTGTACTGTGGATGCATTTTTATTTATTTATAACTATGAATGTTTTATATTTTAGTACTTTGTGTATCTCTGAGAGTTTTGAGACTCTGGGGCATACAAATTCAATGAATATATAAATGTAAAAGTGATTATTTTGGTGTGGGGAATGAAACTGAAATGAGGGAATTTAGGAAGGAGTATTTTAGAAGTCTGTCTGGGAATGATAGTGATATGTGGAAGAGTGGAATTAAAACAAATACTACTTATGTTAGTGTCCAATTAAAAAAATGGGTGAAAAGAAAGTGATAAATGTCATGAAAATGTTGAAAAATATTAAGGCTATTGATATAGATGACAATACTGGATAAACGTTAAAATAAGTACCAATAGAAGCAAATATGTGTAGCTCAGGGTTGAACTGTGGAGTCCTTGGGGTTCTCTGAGCTTGGTTGTTTTCTTGCAAAGGTTTTGTTACCCGGTTAGGTAACATCTTCAGTGCTAGAATGGAATGGGGTTTGCTCTCTGTTTATATACTGTGGCATGCCCTGCCAGTGTTGGTGGGGTGTGGGTGTGGGTTTTGTTTTGTTTTATTATTTTTTTCCCCCTCTGGTAGTTCTTTGATTAGGGTATTGTTTACTGCTTGATTGTATGACTGGTAGTAATCTATGCTTATCTGGGTCATGATTGCTGGTGAGTCTTTTGTTTTCCTTTCTGCTGTCTCTTTTGAATAGTGTGTAGATGTTGTTTATCTCTATGTGCCTGTTGACGGTTGCCTTGTCTGAATACCAAGCTTCCAAGAACTCCCTCACATTTCTGGATTTAGCTTGGTCTAAGATGCTGCCAGTTTCTCAGTTGTAACTATGGTTAAGTCTGTCCATGTGTTGTGAGATTAAGGAGTTTTCATCATGTCTTTTGACTGCTAGATGGTGTTCATGGATGCACTCTGCAAGCCTTTTGCCTGAGTGTCCTACATAGTGGTTGTTTCAGTCCTTACACTGTATGTTGTAGATGTCTCCTGTTTTTTCTTCTTGGGCTACTGGCTTCTTTTGTTGGAAGATATCCATGCAACTTTATCAAAAAGTGCCTGACCACTCAACTGACTACAACACAACCAACACAAGCTATGAAAAGGATAACACTGCCATACATCAGAAACCTCTCAGAAACTACCAAAAGACTATTACAACCACATGGCATCTCCGTAGCACACAAACCAACTAAAGCCCTCCAAAACATCTTAAGCAAACCAAAAGACCGAGTAGCCAAGAAGAAAAAACAGGACTTTTATTTTTTTTTATACAAGACATTAAGTTTCTTTTTAAAGCTATATAGTTTTTATATAACAAGAGTATAGTTATATTGCTATTTAGCTTATATATAATATTATAAACTATCTAGATCATTACACATTTTAAGAGAAACATTAATTGTAAAGTTTAACAAAGTAATTAAAAAAAATAATTTAAAGGGTACAAGAGGTGACAATGACCATCATTTGGGAAATGTAGTGCAGCTTTATGCCAGGCAGGGAATGTGCAGATTAGGTTTTTGCTTTTCAGAAACAACCTGAATAATGCATGGATCTGTGAAAGAACATTTATTGAAAAGTTGTTGATTTAGAGACTCTATATCTTAAAGGAAATAGGCTTGAATTATGGAATGGTTGTGGTGAAAATGGAGTTGAAAGTTGTCTGTTGAATATGATAAGAGCAGTATTTGATGGAGGTAAAACATGCATGATAATAAACGGAAAGCTTAACAAATAGTCCAGCACTAAGGGAGTAAGACAAGGATATATGATGCCTCTTTGGTTGTTCAATGTACTTATTGATAAATATATAAAAAATGCTTATGGTGATGTCAGAAACGTATTGGTTTGGGACATGAATGCATATCCACTTTGTTTGCAGTTGATCTTCATGTTAGATGTTAGACTGTATAATACAATCAGGAATATGAATCTGAAATTAATGTATCAAAGACTGAGGTAGTAATATTTGACAGGGAATATGGAGTGAACAATTGCAAATCATATATACATGACAAAAAATAGAGCAAGTAGATGAATATGCACACCTTGACAGAATGTTTATTAAAGATGGGGAAATGGAGGGAGAAATTTTAAAACACAGAAATGTTCCTATGGTATTTTCTGAAAAAGCAAAAATGCTTCTCCCCATTTAATTATATGGAAGTGAGAATATGGATAAATCAGGAGAAACATAAATGTAGGTTTAATGCAGTGGGAATGGGACACACAGGGTGTGAAAGAAAAAAAGATGAGGTCATATCAAGAATGAAGACATGCTCAGTGAATGTGGATTCAAAACAAAAGTGAATGTCAAGAATAAAAGAAATAGGTTAAAGTGGTTTGGTCATATAAAGAGAATGAAAGAAGATCTAATTGCAAAACTTGAAGGGAGAGGGAATGGGTCAAAAGATGGGAAGACTGAAAAAGTCAAGTGAAGTTGACTTTGGGTGGAGCTGATGTGGTACTGAAATAGGGGTTTGATGTTTAAAGACAAAAGACAATGCAGGAAAAGGATTGTGGTGAAAGCAAGGATATAAGAACGGAGTGGAGAGGTATTATGAATGGTGTCAGTATAAGATAGTCTTAGCTATGTTTCTATTTATTTAACTTGTATTGCTTATTTAATAATCTTTTTTAATCTCCTGTCTTTAACTTCCTTGTCTTTCTAATATTACTATTTTTCTTTGTTCTGCTTATCCTAAATGGATATAGCATGATAGATATGTATAGATTTCAGAGCATTAAATAAAACACCTGCATATTTGGGTGTTCATTAAACCAGAACTAATCTGCTTTTGGAATAATCAGATTTCCTCTGTGTGTTTGAGGATGCGTAGGACAATAAACTCATATTAGCGTCACAGATGGGACAAAAATTAAGTTCAGTTCTTGGGAAATTGATGAGGAAGCTATTTATTTGTTGAGATTAATGATTTTTCTGGAGTCTGTGTGGAGAAACATTAACATGACAATATAAATAAAAATAATGGTTTCATGGTGATTTGTTTGGGTGGAAGCTTGGATTATTGGTTTTCTAGTTCCTTGAATGATGAGAAATTGCCTTGAATGGGAGAGAATTAGAAACTTAAGAGATTTTTTAATTGTTGGCTTTATTTACATAAAGAGTGAGTAGAGCAAAGTAGGATTCCTACAGGGCAGCCAACTGCCCACATCAAATTCCCTGAAAATGAAGCCCTGAATCTTTCTGCTTTATTGCTTATTTAATACCTTGAAATTAACAACCACTATTTTTTTCTCTGATAAAACTTAGATCCCCTACCCAGCCAAGCAAAAAGATGTCACCATCTCTAATGGCTGATTCATTCACACAAATAAAATTTTCCCTACATACCAAAGAGATATCTTCTATTTATTAGCAACAATCAATAGACTATTTTGAAGTTGGGCAGAGAAAGTGTATCTGGTGGATTAGGCTGCATGCTGACACTTTTTTTTTAGATGGTAAAAGGATAAAATAATAGAATTAGAAGGATTTCAAAGATGTCTAGCCCAAACACTTGTCAGTGTGATAAACCTGGGGCTATAACATTTCTTGTTGTTGTTCAGTCGTTAAGTCGTGTCCGACTCTTCATGACCCCATGAACCATATTGCGCCAGGCCTTCCTGTCCTTCACTCCCTCCGTGAGTTTGCTCAGTTTCATGCTCATTGCTTCAGTGATGCTATCTAACCATCTCACCCTCTGCCGTCGTCCTCTTCTCCTTTTGCCTTCAATCTTTCCCAGCATGAGGGTCTTTTCCAAAGAGTCCTCTCTTTGCATTAGGTGACCAAAGTATCTGAGCTTGAGCTTAATTATCAATCCTTCCAATGAGCAATCAGGGTTGATTTCCTTTAAGATTGACTGGTTTGACCTCCTAGCAGTCCAGGGGACTTTTCTAACATTTCTAACAGGTGGATAATTTGACTTCTGATGCAAAATTTCTGACAAAGGCAGTCTATTGCACTGATGAACAACTCATACCACCATGAAGATTTTCCTCTGTGTTTTGATAAAATCTACTTTCTTGTAATTTTAAATCCAATGGGTTCAGACCCCACCCTCAAACTCTACCCATTGAAGAAAAACAAAACAAAACAAAACAAAACAAAACAATAAAAACTTTTCTCATCACCAAAGAACTGGCAATGTCTAATATTTCGTAAGTCTCTTTTTTCCAGATGAAAATATCAATTACTGTAACCACCCCTCACAGGTTTTGTTTTTTTGACAGTCAGTTTCAATCTTATTTCTGTGCAGAAATAGGGCACTTATAGTCTGTGAGTTGTTATTCAACTACAAATCCCAGTAGCCTCCAGCAAGTGTGGCCAGTAGCAAAAAATGCTATGAGTTGGAATTCACACCAGGGATTCTGCAATGACACCATCCAATGGGAATGTCGCTGATTTTATTGTCTTGATCAGAAAACAAGCACAAACAAACAAAACTATGGCTCAGTAAGCAAACCTTTCCTAAGCAGGAGCATCTTCATGCCGGGATAAAACACAGTCTATTAATACCTGCTGTCTAGCACTGTAGAAGTGAGAGAGATGCATGGAATCTTTTGATGAACTTGAAAGACGAGAGTGCAAAAGCTGACTTTATTTTCCTGGCTTGAAAAATCCACAGGGATGGTGACTATGGTTATAAAATAAAGTGTTGTGTGCTTCTTGGGAGAAAGACAATGACAAATTCAGAGAATATATTTAAGTGTAAGGACATTACATGGTCAACTAAAGAATGTAATATAAGGCCAGGTCATGTGGTAATATATGATTGAAAGATAGACCATCAAAATGAATAAAAATGGATGTTCTTGAACTATGGTGCTGGAGAAAATTATTGATAGTTTCTGGGCAGCAGAAAGAAATAATTCAATATTACTTGAAGTAACACTAGACAGCTCATTGGAAGCACTAATAATGATGCTAAAGCTTAAATATTTTGGAGAGTAAGAATCACTGAAGATGGCTCTGATGCTTGGCAAAATTGAAGACAATAAAAAAGAGGTTAGCAGAAAATAAGCTGGCTAGCACAGACAATGATATCTGAGCATGAAATCAAAAAAATAGTTACTGACAACAATCTTTGTGAACTATTGTCCATTGTGTCACAAGGAATTGGAAACAATGGAATAACTAAACAACAATTATAGTGTTGTTTGTTTGTGGTGGAGAAAGAGCACAGGTTTGTCTTTCATTTGTATATTTATTAACATGTCAAAGGGATCCCAGGAAGAAAGGGATTAACAGCCTTTTCATACTTGTGTTTGGTTACCTGGAAACAGAGAGTACAGAAAGTTCTTTGAAATATCTGAGGTTTTTTACTACCTATATATATTCCTTATATTTGTTTCATGCTTGTCATTTTTTAATAGTAATTTTTATTAAACATTACAATTAAAAAGATAAAAACCAATACAAACTAAGAAAAATAAAAGAATAAAAAATAGAAAGTGCAGAAAATAAAAAATAGAAAAATAGAAAAGAAAGAAAAATAAGAATATAGTAAAGAAAAAGAAAATACATATATAAATAACTTCCACCTTCATCACAATAAGTATAAACAATTTTAGTAAATTATTACCTTCTCTTAAAATACAACAAATGATCTCTTCTTCCCATATCCCATCTCTTATCTATAAAAAAGTCCTTAAAATCTTGTTGTTCAGTCCTAGTCAGCAAAAATCCATTAAGGGTTACCAAAAAGAACAATGTATTCTAACCATGATCAAATAAACCATGAAACTTTATATTCCTTTCTTTTACTTTTAACAGTCTTGATCTTTAATCCCTTGAAATAATGTCCAAGAACTTGATTTCTTTTTATTTTCCTTTGTCCCTTCTCAAAAAATTCTTCAAAACTTTAAGAAGTCTCTTTTGTAGATCCAGTATAGGAAAGTTGTCCATGCCACTCTTTTGGTTTGTGATTTATATGTCCCTTTTAATTATTATGACATCAGCCAGTTTCATTTTTTATATCCAATGTAGCATCTTTTTCCATATCATTCTTGTAGCCTGTCATTTTTAAATCCACTTTCAGATCAGTCTCAGTCTGGTCCAGTAAAACTTGTTCCTCTTCCATAACCTCTTTTAAACATAGTCTGTCTATAATGGCAGACACTCTTAAAATTAACTTCTAGGTCCATTGTTCACCAATATCCTTCAATATATCCAATGTTAAAGTATTTTGCTCCATTCTGTATTAGTAAGTCAATTTTAAGTGTTCTCCTTTAATTGTAATCTTTATGTTCCTTCTGGCTCCCTCTAGTGTCCAACCTTCAAAGTCCCATCCTATCATGTTTTTTTTTTAAGAATTCAAAATAACAGCCTTTTCCCATAAGGATTCTTATAATTAATTTCCAAATCTTATTTCAAGAATCCATCTGGATTCTTAGTTCATTTGTAACTTTCCAAAATCAATATTCTAATCACCCTGCTGTTTATTCCAAAAAAAAAAAAAAAAAAGTCCTTAAACTTGTATTTAAAATTCCTTTCACAAAGGATTAAAGGTGACTTACCAGCGCTGTAAAACCAAAGGTTCCTAATAGCTGAAAAGCAGTTAATAAGCAATTTCCAAAAGTGATTAGAAAAGGAAGCTTGTGAACTCTACGTCCATAAAAGTGCCAACTGCAGTTCGGGTGAAGATGGTTTTCCCTCATCTCCCAGAATTCTAAACCCACCAAGGAGCAACTATCTGGAGCACTTGTGGGCAATCCCAAGTCCTCTCCTTGTCCAGAGAGGAACTCTGAAGAGCCGGTCCACTAACCGGCTCCTCATTCCATTATAGTCATCTTCAGTTCACCATTTCTTACCTGGAAGTCCCACTGAAAAATCTGAGCTTTTGTATGCTTTAGAATAATACATGAGCATGTTTAACATTTGAAATGACAGATTCAACACAAACCAAATGAATTGCACTATAGGAAGATTCCACTTTAATGTAATACAAGGATGTTCTTTATTTTTAAAAAAATAACAAAAGGAATAGATCTCTGTCAGCTTAAATTTGAGAAGGATTGAAATGGTCCACATCACTGTGTCTGAAAAAGAATCTTTTCATCATAGGTTGCCACAATAAGGGATCTTTAAATGCAGAAAAATGTTCATGAATAGAAATGGAGACACTCAGTGTTAGATAAGAAGAAACATGGACATATATATCCTCTTGTCACCCTTTGATTTCTCTGTCTCCCTTAACTGCAACAAAGAAAAGGTCAGGCAGGAGATGTATAGATTATTTTTGCAATGCAGCCAGATTTGTAGAGATATGTATCTGACAACAGGAAAATCATCCTTGCAGAAATGACCCTATTAATCATCAGGAAAGGGACAAAAAATGGAAGAAAGAACTAGGGCTCTTGATATGCTTGCATAGGAAATACAATGTGATAATACCAAAGAGCAATGTGGCGATGTTCATAATATCTAGCATGATCTATAACGTAACGTAACGTAATGCAACGTAACGCAACGCAACATATACAACATAGGCCTCTAAAATAGACTTTAGTTTTAGAGGTAGAATGAAAGTTAATTTGAATCTTTGTTTATACCTCTAAGGAAGTTAGGTAATGAGAATGCTAAATGTGCCATGGTCTTCTCAGTCTATAATATGTGAATTAAATAGTATTTTCAGACTATATATCAAATTTGAGCCTGAACTACCAGTTTAGATTACCAGTTCTTTTTTAGCCCCTGTACTGTTAAGGATTGAGTGCTCTGTCATTTTTCTGAGTTTACTGGACTGGAAGGAAATAGATGGCTTTTGACAGATAATCCTTGAAATCTGCCTTTTGATAGGAGGATTCTTCAGCTCTGAGACACCCAGCAAGATACATGTATTTAACTCAAATTCAAAATTAGAATAAATTAAATTAAAAATTCCTTTTTTAAAATTTAAATTCAATTATTTATCTTTAAAAATTATTTATTTATTCAAATATTTAAAAGAACAGAATAAATAGCTACATAAAAAAAAGATGATAGAGACATAGTAGATAAATAGTAACATCAGTAAATAAATAGCTTACAATTATAAACTTTTAAATTCATTATTTCATTAATTAAGTATATAAAACTGGGTTCATTATGTCATCTTAAGAAACAACTAGTAATCTCCATAAAACTCTAAACAAGATACTAATATTGATATCACCACTATTTGTCATTGTTCCAAAGATGTAATCATGTAGAGCAGCATTTCTCAGCCTTGGCTGCTTTAAGCTGTGTGGACTTCAACTCCCAGAATTCTCCAGCCAGCAAGGATCCACTGATGTAGAGGGAAAAGGAAAAGGATAACAATGTTCTTGACTGGTGCCTGACAGACATCATATATCCCTGCCATCTGAAGACAGAACAGTTGGAAGTCTTTTTCCCTGTAGCCATTAAATAGACTTCTACTGCTAGGCACAATGATGAAAAATAATAAAATGTGCATTGTCCCTTCATAACCCAAACTCTACCCTTTGTATCTGCAACTGTTTAGGGTTGATACACAAACAATAGCCACCAGGAGTCTTCATCACACTCTTTGGGTCTTTGACTCATTTCCTGTATAGCTAAGGTGGGTCTGGAATGAGGACTGGGTGAAACATTCATAGAGACATTTAACAATAGTGACAAGGGTCTTCTGAGCATGCACATGAATGCTGACAATAAGAGGGAAGGGCCTTGGAGTGAGCCATTGAAAGATATGGCCATCTTC
The DNA here is from genome assembly GCF_059951505.1 of Python bivittatus. Classification (NCBI taxonomy): domain Eukaryota; kingdom Metazoa; phylum Chordata; class Lepidosauria; order Squamata; family Pythonidae; genus Python; species Python bivittatus. Next base: position 50,075,093 of record NW_028277125.1, on the reverse strand, counting down.
ACTTTCTGAACAGACCTTTAAAGTCTCCTTCTGATATTTCATGCAAATGCCTGAATACGAAGTGGGGACAGGACTTGATGTAGGCGCAACTCTACCTTGTGGCCATTCTTGCATCCTATAAGACAGTCATTAGTCTGGATTTCATCTAGAGATTATACTATGGTTAAAGTAAGCTAATCAAAATCAATACTTGTTTACAAATGATAGTTAAGATGCTCTGCTTTAACTACAGTCTAGACAGTCTAGACACAATCCAGTTTTACACCAGCTGTTTAAGCCTTCCCCAGCCTAGTGCTCTTCCACAAATGTTGGACATCTCCCATAAATCTATCCAGAAGGGATTTGAATGTATTACCCTGGTGAAAGGTGGATTACAGTGAAGAAAATATGATAATTACTGATCTCTAAATAGGCTTGTTCTTTCAAGCAATAAAAATAAGATTTCATTGTCTCTTCTTCTGCAGTTTATAGAGAAAAAAATGGTAACAGTACAGCAAAAACCTAGTGCTTTGATTCTAAAATTATGCTTAACACCTTTTGAACCCTGTCAGGTAGTCAGGCAGAAAGTCGATATAGGCACCTTGTGAATAATATTGCATGTACAACATGCAGTACAGTATGTACATTTTCTCTCTTAACCCTAACAATTGCAAGAAAGCTATTTCAGTAATGAAAGGTGGATTGGGAGATGGTTTAACAGTGATGAGAGTCCCCAGAAGAAAAATGCCAGCTGTTTTATTTTTCACTTCTAGAAGACTTGCTAAGGAAAGTATTTAATATTTTCCCCAAATGAAGGGACTAATATTCAATAAAAGATAAATTAACATGCCAACATGACTGAAAATAAGGAATTTACACAAAGATGGATCCCATTAAAATGAGCTAAAATGAGAAGCATTAATGTAAGTATTATTTTTAAAGTGTCATCAAGCTTCAGAAACATTTCCCCTGACACGTCATATTGATTGGCCTTGTGACTTTATTTCTTACTATAACCTAATTTGTTCTTGTCTTGTCCTCCTCTAGTGTTTGCATTTTAAAAGTTCTGGGGGAAAAAAGAGAATGCCTCTATTTTAGAGAATCTACATTCTTTGCACACCTCTGACACAGATGTATTGTTTAGCAATAAAATACCTCTTTTAGATAACTGGTGCACAGTTGTGTTTTGCACAGTAATCTTCAACCTGCTGATCTCCAGATGTATTGGATGGGAACTCCCAGAATTTCCAGCTAAGGTTTATAGGTATAATTTTGTTATACCTATAATGCTACTACACATCAAGTTAGAAAACATACAATATACATATATGTAGCAATTGTTAAAGAACTTGTTAAATGTAAACATGTTTTCTAGTTCCTCTTTAAAAGATGAACTTGCACACAATATTTATTTGATAAAGGACTACACTGATTATATCTAATTTTATAACTTTCCCTGTCGTTGGTAAGCCTAGCACAAGATTAAATACTATGATCCCAAGTTAAGTACCATTTCATTAACTAGGCAGTCTGTTCCTCTGAGAAACAGTCTCCCCACCTGATTCTACCTCTTCACTACAATTAAACCTGCTTTTCTTACATCTTAAGAAAATGAGGAGGAATGCCATTCACTCAGAAGGCTGCGGCTTCTGAGAAAAGAAGTAGACAAGGTTTTGGAGGTGTTTTGGAGAAAGTTATTGACCCCAAGTAATGGATTTGGGCCAGTTCAGTCAAGTCATAAACAGGTCAGCCTCCAAAAGGGTCACTGGAGAGTATGATTGTTCTCCGTTTGCCCTGTCTATATTGTGACAAAAGTTTTATTATTTTGACACAGGATTTTATCCTTTTGAATTGTTTTTAAAGAGATTTTCAAGTTTGGATTTTTCCACAATAAAATACACTGATACTGTAGCAAACTTTCTGACCATGAAAAGAAACCGCATCTGTTATTTAATACATACTTTATTTCTGAGTGAGATTGACTTCAGATATATTTGTTTTCTAATAAATGGTATCTGTTAGTGGCAAATTGTATTCATAATGCAGGAAAAAAGTTAGTGGATTCAGTACCTAGCACTTCCAGGTAGGACTAGAAAAGATCCCACTCTGAAATTCTGAGCTAGATGGATTGATTGCTGGTATAATTGCAATTTCCTGTTTTGGTTCAGCTTTAGGGTGTGTTTTGTAGGAAAAGCAATTTGGAATCTGTCATTTTTGCCCCAGTGCAACAGGGGCATGATGAAGCAAATAGAGAACTTTTATCTGCCTTCAGGTCTGGTAGATGACAAAAGTGTTTCAACTGTGCATTACACCCATATTTACCCTGTGGGTCGAATGTTTGTTATTTGTTTAATAGCCCTTTTTATTTTGTTTTGTTTTGTGGATTTTGTTATTAGAGCATTTTAGTCCAGGTTGCCTGTTGATTTAATATTTTTAGCTGTTTTTATGTCTGTTTTAGTTTTGTGCACCATCCAGAATCCATTGGAGTTAGGTGGCCAATAAATTTAAACAAATAAATAAATGTATTCCTTTTTGCAGAGCCTCTGAAGACTTCAGACATGCAGCTATGTTGCCGTGACATCACCAATGTCTAAACATTTTGGGGATGGCGGGGTGGAGATTTTTTTTTCTTTTTCTTTCTTTCTTTCTTTCTTTCTTTCTTTCTTTCTTTCTTTCTTTCTTTCTTTCTTTTTTTTTTTTTTTGTAAAATAGGTTTATCAAATTCATAAGAAGCTTAAACATTTCTTCCCCAACAAAAATATCAAGCTGCTTTTGTTTGGCATAATCGAGCGGGGAGCTATAAGAAAGAACTGAGTTGGTAGCTTTTGAATTTTTTGGGTGGCAATGACAAATTAATAATTACTTTCAGTAAAAAAGCTTTGAAAAAATTGGGAAAACTAAATTGTTCAACAAATTTGGTTATTAATCGTGCTGTTGGGTATTATCTATTTTTCTTTCAGTTTATAATACTGAAGCAACATGACAAACTCATTTAGTTCTTTATACATATAATTTTTATTGAAGATTTTACTTACAATAATAATAACTAGTACAAGCTAAACTCAGAGAGAGAAAGTAAACTAACGAAAGAGTAAAAAGTGCAAAGAAAGAAAAAGGAAAAAAAGAGGAAAGAAAAAGGAAAAAGTGATATAAAGAAAAAGGAAAAAGTGATATAAAGAAAAAAGAAATGTGTAAAGAAGAGACTTCCAATCTTCATCACAACAAGTATAAACAACTTTGGTAGCTCTTCATCCCCTATAGGTTTACAAACAGGTATCACCTCTTCCCATAATCCATCCCCTATCTATAAGCAAATCCATAAGACATCAACTTTTCAATCCTGACGTCAGCAAAAAGTTCGCAAAGGGTTGCCAAAATTTCATAAAAACATGTTTTATTTTAACCTTGATCAAATAAACTAACTTTATATACCTTCCTTTTACCTCTGAAAATCTTAATCTTTAGTTCATTCAAATATTGTAATAGAATTTGATCTCTCTTCAATTCTTCGTCATTTGTGCTTCTTTGCATAGTGTTTAGAAGCAAGGTTAGCAAACTTAGTGTCTTTTAAAAGGCTTCACTGTGGCTGTGAGCTTGATGATTAATTCTTTTGTTTCCTGAGGACCAGCTGTCCATGTGGACTATCTCTTGTCCTCTCCTTGTCTGGAGAGATTCTGAAGAACTGGTCTATTCGCTGGTTCTTTGGTCTTTGCTGCAGTTGTCATCTTTGCTCTCCATGGACAGGTGTTTAATTTGCCATGCCTCCACTGGAAGTCCCACAAATTCATTCAGTCCTTCATTCAGCAAGTTGTTGCTTGCTAGAATTGTTATTGGAAACCATTGGGAAACTAAACTAAGGGGCTTCTTTTAGAGTAGTGGTATTTTAAAGTACAAAAATTATTTTTGGTGAAAAATTAGTACATCAAACATCTTGGAAGAATCCTGCAATTAGGAATAGCTTTATTTAGATATGCTTCTTCATTTCTTACTTACATTAGCAAGGCTTATAAAAATGTCTTCCTTGCTAGAAATATTGAATATAGAAGCTTAGACTTTTTGTATTTTTCAAGGTTGCAGTGTATTCATATACATGCATACAGATATTTTGGTCAACTGGTACTTTTGTTGAGCAGTACTGCTACATGATTCCATGGTATTGTCTTGTATTCATAAAGGTTTAACCAGATTATGTTTTAAATATGTAGTTACATTGAATTATTCATGTTTTAATTAGAATTATTTTTAAATTAAATATTCTAAGTTACTTTTAAAAATCTGAACAGTATCTCCTCTGTGATTATTAATGCATAATCAAAAGCAGGATATAAATGTTATAAATAAATCATCTCTATTGAAGGGGGGGGGCAATTTTCTTAGCCTGGCTCTCACTATCTCGCCTCTGTATTTTTTTTGCTTGCGCTAGGAAGAAACTGCCTGAAGGACATGTACACAGAAGCCCTTGGGAGGAGAGCGCAGGGAAAAGGTCTTGAGAGTAAAGGGGTACACTGGTTCAAACTGCCTTAAACTGCCTTATTAGTTGCAATCTATTGTCCTTGCAATGCTATAAAAACTGCCTTTGAAATCTTGGTGGTGGTGGAGCTGCCCAGAACTTTTGCTGCCGTGTTTTGGGTTGCTGTCCACCCAGCTGCTTCACTCAGCTGATTAAAGAGCTGTTTTCTTTTTAAGAGCCTCTCCCTGAATTCTTGGTTTTGGATTTTCTGAGATTGTCTACAAACCTTACACTATGTATATCTATCCATCTACATATCTATAATCTGCTATTCTCCCAAGTTTTGAAAATTTACTTTTTTATTATTTTTATTCTGTTTTGTACTGTTTTTATTATTTCATCAACTTTTGTTTTTTCCTGTGGTTTGCCTTTTTTGTATGTAATATTTTGTTAGGCCTTTTGGCTAAGATCAAGTGTAGCTAATAATTTGCTTGTTACAAAAAACATTGGAGAGGGGAGGCTCTCCAATTGGTAGGCTACAGATGGCCCATCCTTTCTTTAAGTATTGCTGGTGGCTCTCTGTGACCCTAGGGGCCTTAGGTGCTATTTTTTAAAATTATTATTATTTACTCTTAATATTTACTCTTGGACATGTTAATACCTGTGTTTCAAATAAATACAGTTTATGTCCAATATTGTGTCTCATTTTATCCTTTTGGTGGTTATGGTGGACAATCCCTACTCTTATCTTGAGGGAAATTCAGGCTGTGATAGATTCCATAAATGCATCTTGTCATTTGGCTTTCTTTGGTAACTAAGAGAGAATTCTATGAATTGATTTGATCTGTGATGATGTAGTCATAAATCAAAGAGTACATGCCCTCAGTTGAAAGTAAGATATTAGTACGTGTATATTCTTTAATACTGTATTAATGTTTGATTTCAATTGCTGACTTTTCATCCACCTTAGCAGGTCACTTTTCAATAAGTTTTTCAATCTCCTGTTGGGGGAGATGGGCAGCATACAAATTTAATAATAAATTAAATAAATAAATAAATAGATAGATAGATAGATAGATAGATAGATAGATAGATAGATAGGTAACAGGACTTGGCCAGCCTTCTCCTGATTAATTCAAATAGGACACAAAACCAGAGCTGTCTGTAGGATAGACTGGGTAATTAAAAACAAAAGCAAAGCACCACCTGGAAGGAGGCATTAGCAAACCACTTCCATACTGTTGCCAAGAAAACCACATAGGTGTGTCCATGAAGTCACCAGCAGTTAAATTCAATTTGCCTTTATATTTAGTTACACTGTTGTTTCAGTTTCCTTTTTATTCTAAAATAAATATTATAAATATTTACATATTTAAATATACTTAAATATAAAGGTAAGTCTTGCCTTTATATTTAGTTACACTGTTGTTTCAGTTTCCTTTTTATTCTAAAATGAAAATTTTCTCTGGGTCAGTAAATTATCTTATCTGCATTCAACCCTCTGAATTCCAAATTATCAGAGTTCTAAGTATGGACTTGTCCAGTTTGTAGTCATTTATCTTATGTGACCTGCTGTAGTCTGACTCAATGATTAATATTCCTTGATGATGAATGTGGCTATTCATGACTATATTTATGCAGATATCATTAACCTGTATTTCTCTTAATATTTAATGACAAATACATTATTAATATATTGCTTATATATACTTACTGGTTAGGTTGACTTTGTTAGAATGTTGCCAATTTAGCTTGATGGGAAGTTATGTTAGTCTGTCAGTCTATGTTCAAAGAGATCATATCTCCTATGTTCTGCATAATGGTATTTGCAACAAAGTAATATTCATGTAGGTGCTCTATAAATACAAATGTTTTTGCATAAAATTATTTCTAGATAGCTAATTTTCCTCAATCTATGACATTAAGCTGTCTTTTCCATCTGCTGCTGCAACTCTTCTGCATAATTCCATGTATATTGCTACACTGTGGGTGGGCAAAAGCATCAACCAGAAGAAAATTCAGTCAAATACAAAATCAACAGAAATACAAATAGAAATCAAATAATAAAACCTGCCAATAATATGGCTATACCACCATTAGTGCCAATATGTCCAGTGGGACAAAAGGTCTTAAGTCTTCTTAAAGGCCAATAGGTTGGGGGAACCAATGAACTATAGGAGACAAAGTGTCTCAGAGCATAGGGACATTGTGCTCTCAACCTTTTCATCTCATAAAGAAGCTTCATCCCACCTATATACTGCATTTTTTAATCTTTCAAAAAGTAGAAATGATATAGGTTAGTAGGGATTCATAACACAATGCCTTCAAAGGGGTTAGTTGGCATAATCTATTTCACCAGCCATCAGTTTCTTATCTGTCGTGCAAGAAAAACACCACCTTGGAATTTGTCCTACATTTTTAATGGAATACAAGTGATATGACCATACAATCCTCAGCTCATAAAGAAAAAAACAAAGCAACCACAGATGAAGTTAAAGCTTTTATAGGATGCCTGACAGAAATCCCTGGAATGTAAGAAACATTGGGAAATCAGTGGAATCTCTGCACATAGCATTGCTATTATGATACAAATATACCCACCAAACACAGAAACACACAGGTTCAGCCATATCCTAGGTGGGAGAATAGAGTGGTCTCAGAAAGCAGGGTAAAAATGATGTTCTTGGGAGCCTTCTAGAGTAGTATATGAGATTGATGGAAGGGGAGTACAAATCACTGTAGTGGTGGGGGGCACTATGAGTAATATTTTCACTATTTGGCAGATAGAGTTGCTTGGATTTGCTCAGAGGTAGACTCTGACTGGACAGGTCCAAATGAAGTGCCTGAGGTATGACCTTGTAGGCTGAGTCTATGAGCTTGGCCACCTGTTTGTTAGATCCAGGCTCCCTCCTGGATGGTTAAGGGGACCTGGGAGAAAACTCAGTGTTGGGCCCATGTGGGGTATCTACTTCTGTCTGGGAGGGATTGGTTCCTCACCCTGTCCTCAAGAGACTATTCCTGGAACCAACTGCCCTGGACAATTTCCATCCAGCCTCCAACCTTTAGGCAAAGCAGTGGAGAAGGTAGCTGGTCTTCAGCTCTAGAGGGCCCTGGAGGAAATGGATTATCTAGACCTGTTTCAGTTCGATTTCAAATAAGGATTAAGTATGGAAGCAGCAAGGAAGTTTTTTTTATCGCACCTCATCCATCTGTGGTGGAGCTGGGGATTGGAGTGGTGCATCTATCCTGGTGCTCCTTGATCTCTCAGCAGTTTTTGTTACCATTGATTATGGTATCCTCTTGGGCCATCTTCAGGGTTTGGGAGTGGGAGATACTGTTTTGCGGTGGTTCTCCTCCTTTCTCTGAGGTCAGTTTCAATCAGTTAATAGAGTCAGGTGTCACACCTACAGCCCCTTATTTATGGGGAGCTACAGGACTTGAGACTCAATTCTCTCTTCTTTTGTTTAACATCTACATAAAACTGGGTGAGGTTATCTCTAGATTTGGGGTCAGATATCATTATTATACTGATAATACCCAATTATACCTTTCAACCCTGGACCAACTAAGTGATGATGAAGTCCTGACCAAGTGCCTGCATACTTTTGGATGGGGAGGAACAGGCTAAATCCTGGCAAGACCAAGTGGCTTCATCTTTAGTCTCTAATGTGGTTGCACTTCCCCATGTAAGACTAGTGCACAATCTGGGGGTCCTCTTAGCTGTGGCAGTTGTATTTGTTCCTGAATTGGGAGACCCTTCAAACAGTCACTCATGCCTTGGTCACCTCTCAATTGGATTAGTGTAAAATGCTCTGCATGAGGCTACCGTTGAAAACCACCTGGAAGCTACAGCTGATCGTGTATGTACACATGTACCCACTGCTTCACAAGCTGCACTGGTTGCCAATTGGCTCCTGGATGCAAGTCAAGATACTGATTCTCACCTATAAAGCCTTGCATGGCATAGGACCTGGTTACTTGAGGGACCGCCTCTCTCCACATGTTTCTGCCTATTCTGTGAGATTGGCTAGAGTGGGCAAGCTCTGGGTTCCACCAATTAAACAATGTCACCTTGTGAGAGCCAGAAAGTGTACCTTCTTGGTGATGGCTCCTGCCTTGTGGATGATATGTCTGTATCATCCACAAGGCAGGAGCTTTGGATGATACAGACATATCCTTTTGTACTGCCCCCATCCTTTTGGCTTTCTACAAATTGTTAAAGACCTGGTTGCTCTCCCAGGCTTTGATTGTGGTTAATTTCCTTTTTTTTTTTTTTGGTTCTGTCTTCTGTCATATTTTCTTTGATATATGCTGTTTCCTTTTAAATTTCTTTTAAATGTTTAAATTGTAAGCCATCCAGAACCGCTGTGGAGTCAGGTGGCCTTGAAATTGAAATGATAAATAAAATAAAAAATAAAAACCTTCGGTCATGTGAACCTAATGGTAATTAATGAAATCCATGCTATAGCTGCAATGCTTTAACTTACTACAAAATTGTAGTAAGAGGCTTTATATAGGCAGGGAAATATAATTCTTAACCTGAGACCAAAGCCATTGTCAGTCTATCTGATATGAAAAGAATAAGGATTAAAAAGGATTTGAGAATTGGAACTTTGCAGGTGGACCATTAATGAGGTGCTAATTGACTGAGAAGAGGAGTGATGCTGCTTGTTAACAAGGCAGGCTTTTGTGCAACACACAGAATTTAGACAATCTACTGCGGAGACTTTTTTTTTCTTACAGTGGAAACTGAAGCTCAGTCATAAGCTCACAGAATAAATTCTGTCAAGACTATTCTGTTTTATTTCCTTCAATGTCCAAACTTCAATTTGCCAACAAGCTTCTCTTACTGCTATTCAGGCAGTAATTGATTATGTTAGTGCTGGCAGAGATCTTGATACCACTCCATTGCTCATTAATTCTGCAATGCAGACAAAATGATGCAGTCTTCTTTGTTAAAGACCACCCCTCCTTTTCTTCCCCAAGGGTGATATATCTCTTGCTTCAGTGTATTTGGAGACAGAAAGAAAAGAAACATTAGAAAAGCAATGTGGATATCTTGATGACCAGAGTTAGAGAATCATATACTGTACTCTAGAAAGTAGAACTGAGAAGTTATCCAAGTATGGGTGATTTATGACTGTAACAACAGTGCCCAGAGCTCAGAACATGGCCCAATGCTCAGGATACTGTATGTGTCTCTGATACAAAGCTATTTGTCTTTGTCTAAAATCTTTAAGAATGGGAAGCTAATAGTTCAATTCAGAAATGAAACATTTTACAATTCTTCCTATTGATGGTTCTGTCTTCCTCTCTTTCTTCTTCCCATTTTTACTGAATGAAGAATTCTTCTTGAGCAAATGGGAGCAACTATTCAGGTCCTAGACTGACTACAATTCCAAATGCAAAGGGAATACTTGGATTATTTCTTGAGATGATCTTGAGATGATTATTTCTTGAGATGATCAGCCCACTGCTAGCTAGAATGTTGGGCTTGTAAAGTGTGAAACATTCTTCTAAAAGCTATTGCATTGTTTGATTGTGAGCTTGATTGTAAGCCAGATACATAACCAATGAGTAAAGCCTATATTTCTTCTCCCCACATTCTCCCTTCCAATCCATGTTTCTTATTTGTCCTGCAATGTGAGTATATAAAATAAACATATGCCATGGTTTTTAATATATTTATTGAAACTTATTGTACCTCTTTTTCATCCTAGAGACAATTTGGCCTAGTGGTTAAAGCTCCAGGCTAAAAACCAGCTCTTAGGCATGAAAGCCAGCTGGGTGACTTTGGGCCAGTCACTCTCTCTCAGGCCATGACATCAGGCTTGGGTGACAAGCTGGGGAGTCAATTCCTGTCACAACTAATGGATCAACATTTGGGTGATTCCCCCCCCCCCCCAAAAAGCAGACCCTGTACCTTTGGGGAAAATGCTAGGAAGAAGAAAAAAAATCAAGATAGTATAAAAGAAAATTACAATATTCTGTGTAATAAAATAAAATACCCCCAAAATAAAATTTTAAAAAATCAGGAGAATAAAAATAACAGTGATAGAAGTGTTAGAGTCAAACTAGTAGAAATGGCAATGTACTGGTACTGGTAGTTGCCAGGAATCAACACTGACTTGAAAGCGTGTGTATGTATGTATGTATGTATGTGTGTGTGTGTGTGTGTGTGTATGAATCAACACTGACTTTAAGGCGCGCGCGCGCGCACACACACACACACACATATATATATATATCCATCCCAAGATTAATTAACAATTAAAATGAAAAGAACAATTGCATGCTGACTGATTTTTGGGAGGAGCAGGGCCAAATGCAACTTCTGAATGAGTGTGACTCAGGAGATGCCCCTCTCTCATGTGCAGATGAGAAAGTCTGATATTAGATCACCTGAAAAGGTTCTTTCCTGTAAATTTTAGTGACCAAATAAATTCATGATGAGACAAGTAGTTTTTCAAATAACCAGGTTCTAGGCCATTTATGTAAATGATTTAATCCTGAGATGTGCACCCTGCATATACTGACATACATACATACATACATACATACTAGTATGTATGTATTTATTTATTTAAAATATTTCAGACTCCAGCTGACTAGTAGGTGGGAAATAAGAAATAGTATATTGTCTTAAAAGGTAACCTATAGATTGGAGATCTTAGGTTAATAGGATAAGCACACTTAGTGAATGCTTCACATGACATCAGTATGATTTAGGCCAGTAATCTAGTCTATACCTACTCTATATTACTATACAGTGTTACAGGAAAGTCTTGAGTGAACAAAGCCATGAAGGCAGCAAAGGTCAATTCATGGGCTCATCTGCTTCAGATTATGACAAATGAAAATTGTGACTTTGAATGGAGGAGTAAACAGTGAACAGCATGAATGATATGAAAGCAAGAAATAGAGATAAATTATCCCTCTATGTATGAAACAAAGATGAAAGGAAAAGTTGGAATGGATCTGAATGAAGGTGGTCTGATTTTTTTTTTTTGAGTATACTGATGAATATATGCAGGAAAGATAAGCTATAGGTTTAATTTTGAATTAGGGAACTACATTTTATGTCAAAAAGTACGTTGTTATGCTGTGGAGGAAAGTAGAAATTCCTAGGTTGGTAATAGTTACATGTTACATTCCAGTGAACGGTGATAATGGAAAAATCTGAGATGAATTTTGAGGAAAGCTGTGCAACATTCTGAATGAATGCAATCTATGGAAAAAAATAATTATTAAATGACATGTATGGGCAGGAGTGACATTTATTAAGTGACATGTATGGATGAAAGAAGACAGAAAAAGCAACTGGGTCATTTGGAGATCCAAGAATGAATGAGAATGGTGACTGTTTTGTGAATATTTTCTTGAAGAAGGTCTGTTTATTTCATATAAGTTGTTTGACCATAAGTCTCTTCATATGTACACATGACAAAATAATTACTGTAAATCTAAAGGCATGGTTGATTTGATTGTCTGTGATGAAAGGCTGAGAGAATTAGTAACACAAAAGTAATGAGAGGTACTGAATATAGGACAGACTATCTTTTGGTAGTGTCAAGAGAGGAAATGAAAGAAGTGTGTTAAAAGAAACAGGAGTGTTAATGGAAAGTATGAAAAAAGATGCTTATGGAATGTTGAAGTTGAAGAGGTTGTGGATGAGAAAAATTGCATAAAAGAGAATGATTGCTGCAAAAAAAGCGAGGATGAGAGAAATATTGCATAATGTGCATAGAGAAAAAGATAATGGCAAAGAACTGTCAAAGAGAGCAAGGAACAGTTAAGATTAAAAAAGATGGAGGAAATGCAGAATGACTTTGATGAAAATTAAAAAAATGGTTTGGAAGAGTGTTCGGAGGAATAAACAAGGAGTCTCCAGCAGAATGAATGAGATTCAAAATAGAAGTGATGAAATGATTTGGAATGAAACTGAAGTAAAGGAATGATGGAAGGAGTACTTTGCATGGGAAAGACAGGGATATATTGGAGAAGTGGAATTAAAGCAAAAGCTGCATATGTTAACATCCAAAAAAATGAATGAAAATGAAGCCATGAATGATGTGAGAATGTTGAAAAATGGTAAAAGCTGCAGGTGTAGATGGTCCATCCTTAGAATTTAATAAAATGTGACTTGCTTATGGAGTGGCTGTTCAGTTTGTTTAATGTGTATGTGATGACTGCATCTGTGCCTGGCAATTGGAAGAAAGCTTGTATTATCTCCCTACGCAAAGGAGAAAGTACAGAACCTATCTTTGTTCTTTGAAATCAACTGAGAAATTTATGCATGCAAGAAAGAACATTTATTGTAAGTTTTTTAATGTAGAAAAATGGCTTGGTTGAATAGAATTGTGGAAAGTTTTGGATAAGTATAAAATTGAAGGTTGCTTGCTGAATGTGATAAGAACAGTATCAGAGAGAAGTAATGCTGGCATGAGAACAAATGGAACACTTAGTGAATGGTTCAGCTGAAAGCACAGAGTAGAAGGATACATGATGACCCTTTGGTGTTTAATCTATGTGTGGACACATACATAAGGAATATGGTGAAATTAGCAATGTGTTGGCTGAGTATGTGACCTACATGTGTATTTTTGTATACAGATGGTATTGTATTGCTGGGTGAGAAATTGAATGATTAGCAACAAACATTATGCCATATAATGAAATGGAGAGTATGGAACTGAAAATTAATGTATTAGAGACTAAAGTAATTGCATCTGACAGAGGAAATGGAGTGAACAACTGCAAGTTATGCATAAATGACAACAAATAGATAAATTTGTGTTCCTTGAAAGATTTTTTTTATTTTACTAAATATGGAGAATATGGAGAAAGAAATTTTAAGATGTGCCAGTACTGGTAAAAGATGGATGGTAGTATATGGTCTGTTGTAAGGAATGAATGTTTGTCAGAAGATTTCAAAATAGCTGTGTATAAAAGTGTGCTTCTGTCCATTTTATTATATGGAAGGGAGAGTAGTGTTTATTGTGAGAAACATGATTGTAAACTGAATGCAGTGTGGAGGAGTACTTAAGAATGGTGTGTGGTAAAATAAGAAGAGATGATATCAAAAATGAGTAAGTTATGAATGAACTGGGCTCAGACTGTTTAGTCTCATAGACAGAATGGTGATGAAATTGCAAAATAAATATATAAAAAGAGAGTAAATAGATTGAGAGGAAGACTGAGAAAGCAATAGTTAAATAGAGTTAAGGAGATCCTCAACAAATGAGTGGTAAGAATAAAGAATGAAATAAGTGTGTGAATAGAGTGGAAGCACTGATGGTCTAAAAAGGAAATAAAGGTATGGAGAAGTATAGTTAACAATTTTTGTTTTATTTTTCTTATCTCATTCCTTTATTTCTTGGGCATAGTATTTCTCTGCTCCTTTTCTGTACCTGCATATTCTTGATCCAGAAAGGGAACAGTGTAATAGATACAGATGTGTAGTTTAATTTGTGCCTGGTAAATATTTTTCAATCCTTACCAATTTCCCAGTACAGATATTATAGCAGAAAGAAAACTGCTGCTGAAGAAAACCTTTTTTATCCTAACTTCCTACACTGCCATTATACATTTAAAATTCATACCTGAGACATCAATACTAGTGATAATATGAAGAAACAATATGGCTACCCACACTTGCAAGTCAAAGAAAACTTTAAGAATTGCATACGTTTGTCTAATAATAGTATACTTTCTTTCTCTCATTCCTTCTTACTGATGGAAATAAATGCCACATTCTTATATTATAGTATAGTACCAGGAAAGGCCCCACTCCAAGATACTTCATATCAAATCAGAAAAATGTGAAATAGCTAGCAAAAGCTAAAATAATTTTGACATCTGAAAAAGAGCCAGTGACTGCTGCCTGGGACCATATAAAGCCTGAGGAAAAGGTTTAAGAGAACCATTTTAGTTCCTTTTCCAAAAAACATGTGTGTGTGTGTTGGGGGGGGGGGCTGGTCAGACAACAGAAAAAAGACACCAGAGGCATCCATAGGATCCTTTTGTCAAAATGGTGAGAGCAACATCCCAAACTGCAGCCCTTTCATACATCCAAATGACATTGTGACACATGTACAAAAGGGGTGGAGCTTGTAGCACAACAGCACAATGCTGTTTCCCTTGCCTCCCCCCCTCCCCCCGTCCAGTGATTTTGGAAGATATCTTTGAAGGAATGATCTTCATGTATAAAGCCACATTTTAATTATGCTTTCAATATGCTTTTTAAATGTTATTATTTTATCTGTGTGTATTTTTAAACATTCTATTGTTAGGTTAGAAGGCTAACTATAAGATAACATTATAATGAATTGCATCTAGAAATGCTGCAGGACTTCAGATTATAGCTCCTTTTCTGTAATTCAGATGGGAACTGCTGAAACTATTTATTTAGTTTGATTTGTCATTTAACAGCTACTTTTGCAGAGAGACCAATTTGCTTAAGGGTATCTGTGTTTAAATATCCCCCATCTAATTTTCTAGCTTTTAAAATGTGATTTTTTTTTTTGCTAAAGTTCTATCAAAGACAGTAAAAATCTTTCAGTTTAAAAAATGACACCAGATCAAAGTCATGAAAGAGCTGGCTGGCTTCCAAAAATGCATTGCAGGTCATATAAATCATGTTAAAAATCAAAATTAAAAACGATATCTTGCACAACATATCAGTTTGAGCTGTAAACATTTCTTTTCACAGAAGAAAAGCAGAACTCCTTTCCAACCCCTTGTGCTTTTTCCCTATCACACAAGGTATTCTTCCTTCCTTCCTCTTCTTCCAGCCTCTCCTTCAACCATAATATATGTTGAAAGCATCAGTCAAATTAGTGCATTCAGGAGGTAAATTGCAGTGGAAAACAGCTTCCATATTTTGGAAACAGAACTATTAGTCAGAAATAAATTCTATTCCTCTTGCTCTAGGATTGTTTTTAGCAACAGATTAACAGTTGGCAGCAACAGAGAATTATTTTCTAATATATTTCCCCTAATTCCTGCAATTAGGACAGTATTTTATAAAACACACTTTTCTTCATAACCATATTTCAAGTTGTAAATTGTTTCATATATATACATACTCTGTGTGTGTGTGTGTGTGTATATACATATATATATATATATATATATAAATTTTTTATTAAAGAGTTTTTAAAAAAGAAGATAAACCTTTACCAACCATTCTTTCATTGTCCATCAATCCCAAAAGAAACACCTCTGGTCTTAATTGTATATTAATCTTTAAAATCCTCTGAATCAGTATATGCATTTGAATCCAGAATTTTCTAGCTTTTTTATACATCCACCAAACATAATAAAATGTCCCTTCTTGTTATTCACATTTCCAACAAGAAATTTTGAAGTGCCTTTATATACTCTAGACAATTTCTCTGGTGACATATACCAACAGTACATCATTTTTATAAAAATTCTCTTTAAGATTATAACAGTGTAAATTTCAATCCTTTCAACCATATATTTTCCCATTGTTCCATCTGTATATTATAACTAAAAATTTTAGCCCACTTTATCATACATTCTTTCACTTGTTTTTCTTCTGTTTCAAACTTCAGTAAAAGTTTATACATTTTAGCAATTAAATCATTTGTATACAATAATCAATTCCATTTCAAAGTCAGTCTTAGAATATTCAATACCATAAATTCTTTTGTCTATTTTGAATCTTTCTGATAACTGATAAATAGGAAAACCATTGACTATGTCCCTCTACCATCAGTTGTTCTCTTGATTTTATTTTGTATTCCCCTTGACAGACTTCTAGCGTCTCATGGTATGTTAACCATTTGTGTTTGCCTTTTATTTCTCATCTATAAAGAGCTTCTTGTGCTGAGAGCCACAAAGGTGTTTTTGGGCACAACCTGGATTTGTATCTGTTCCATATTCTCAATATGGCACGTCTAATTTAATGATTATTAAAATCCACATTAACCTTGACTTTATTGTACCACAAATATCCATGCCATCCACATCTCAGGTCATGAACTTCTAACTCCAGAAGACTTCTATTTCTCACCAACACCCACTCTTTCATTCAAACCAAACAGCAAGCTGCAAAATACAATTTCAAATCAAGTAAACCCAATTCTTCTCTTACCTTTGCATCTTGTAACACCTTATTTAACTCATGGCTTTTCCCCCCGCCACACACATTTAGTTATATCCTTCTGCCACTGTTTAAATGGTGCATCAGTTGTCAAAACAGGTATTATCTGAAACAAAAACATCATTCTAGGCAAGGCATTCATTTTTATCACAGAAATTCTCCCAGGCTGACTTTTTATGAGCTCAGAAACTAACCAGGGTCAGGCCTAGTTACTTGAATGGGAGACTACCAGGAATATGAGAGTTATAGATATACTGGAAGCTGAAATATATCTTTGAGGAAGACAGTGGCAAAACAGGGACTTTGTGGTTACCAAGAAACCTCATGTTTATATCTGTACAGTCACCAGGACTAACACTTGACGTTTACTTTTCTGTTGTATTTTTCTACTGATCAAACTCATAAGAATAGATGCTAGACTTGATCCTAGATTGTGGCCTATGAAAAAGTACAATCAGGCTTTTTAAAGTTTATCTTGAACAGAGTCAATTATTCTTTCATCCCAAGAAATGATAGCTTCAGACTGGCTCTAGACAGGTAAGTAAACTGTCCCAATATGGAGAAGAATTAGAAAATCAGAAGAAAATAGCCATAGGGTATAAGGAAACTAGATGTGGATTAGGGTCCTTGTGTTGAGCTATTTTGGGGTTTGATATCAGTGTGTCTTTGTATCTTGAGTTCTCTTTTGTTATACCTGTTGCATGTATGTGGATATATATTTCTGCCTGGACAGTTCAGCCCTTTCCCTTCTCCCATTATCTTTGATTCTCGTTAGTTTCTAATGAGATTCTTTAATCTTCAATGTAGATTCTTTTAATCTTAATCTACATAATAAAAGACTTGTATCTTCTGCTCAAATCAGCACCTTCATTCTGCCTGGGAATTTAGCCTCTCCCACATATCAGGGTTGCTCTACAGATAATTTTAGAAAGGAGTGTTTTCCTTTCTCCTGAGTAAAAGAATGGATGGTGGCAGCATATCAATGTCCCCAGAAGTGTGCAAGGGTGTGACTGTGGGGAAAGAGCTTAAGGAACCCTGCTTAAGGGAGCCAGGGGGGCCCAATTTATTACATATCCTTGTGCATGTGTGCTTCAGCACATGTTCCATTAGCTTTATTTTCAAGATAAAGTCTCTATTACCAGACTCCTACCTCTGCACGGAGAGACTCAAATTTAACTCACTGAAAGAGTAAGAGGGACAACTGAGATGGGCTGGTTTGGAAGGAAGCAACAAAGAGTTGAAATTGTCCTCCAAGCAGATATATCAGACTCCCTTAAATAATCCTCATGAAAGCTCCCCCCCACCACTTCTTTTGGGAATAGAGTGTGGAATGGTGAAAATAAGGAAAATGTGTAGGAAACTGAAAAAGAAGGCATTATGTAAACCTTGCCCTCCTTTCCATTGGTAGATAAGATACACCCACAGTTTTAATAAAAAGATTAAAACTACTGGTACAAGAGAGTATAGATTTTTGGATGAATGTATTTATTTATTAAGCAAATGTATATATTTATAATGTGTATAATATAAATACTTATAAATATATGTGTATAATTAACAAATAATAAATGCATTACATAAATAACATGCATATATTATTTATAATAAAAATATTATGTTTTATATTTATATATAAAACAAATATCTTTTGGGAGAAAACCACAGATTCTTCAAATAGCTTCTACTTACTGCTATATTCTGCACTGGGTTGTATATTTTTAACTATCCTTTAAAGAAAAAAAAGATTTATACCTGGTTTCACTGTTGGTTTTCTGATGAGAATTCTTAGTAAAAAACCTAAATTGACCATTCTTGCAAAGATTATTTTAAGCTATCTAGCTGAAGCGGTAACCCAAAAACCTATTTGCCTTAAAAAAAAAAAAAAACTTTTCCCAGTTTTAGAGTAATCTCTCCATTTCCCCCACCATCTTTTGTGCTCATTCTAGTTTGTTTGCCCCCAGCAATCTTGCTGCAAAAATTTATTAGAATTCCAGCTGGAATAAGTCACCTGTAACTACAGAAAGCAGAGTGGTGCAATGTTGTATAAACAAGATTTCCAAATTATCATAGTATCCCCTGAGTTCTTCCTGTGCACAGCTTAGTGAAAAGGCCTGAGTTGAAGCAAAAATGGGGTTTATGCTAGACAGGTTAATATATAGAATCAATGAACATTGCAGATGTTGGGCTCTGTGACTTGGTTTGATCTTGGGGAACCTGTGATTAACTGAGATTACGATTCCATAATGAGAGGTTTTTGAAATGGAGCTAAAGTTCCAGATTCCAGTAAACAGAATAATCTGGTACCTATTACATGTTGCTAAAATCACAAGTTGATCTGGACACTGTCAATTCTGCTGTCCTTTAGTCTGAATATATGAAAGACGACTTTCTAAGACAGCACGTAACTGCATTGATTATTAGCATTCCATTTAGTAGCTGTACTTGAACTTTTTAAGAGAAATAAATTGATTGTGTGATAACATTTGTTGGTAGTTCCTTCAATTTGTAGATATATTGGAGACTTTTTGATTTTCAGAGCATCATTATACCAATGCACCTTGACATTCAAC
Organism: Python bivittatus; assembly: GCF_059951505.1. NCBI lineage: Eukaryota > Metazoa > Chordata > Lepidosauria > Squamata > Pythonidae > Python > Python bivittatus. The sequence continues at coordinate 50,055,964 of NW_028277125.1, read as the reverse complement.
TGCTTTTCTTTTCTGTTCATGGTGAATCTTGGCATGTTCTCTGTTGCAGCATGTTATATAGTTCCAGCCCCAAACAAGATGAAAAGAAGACTAAGCCCAGGGATTGTAGGCTTGGGGAATAGCAGAATGTGTTTACCTGTGATATATATTGTAATTGTAATGAAATTACTAGAATAGCATGGAGAGCTTCTTCCCATGCATTTTAAGGAATGCCACACAGAAATGCTTCCCTGGAGCTTCATTGGTGAATCAGGCTTTTGTAATGTGAGAAGAATGCACTGCAGAAATCTTGGAGAAATAATTTTTCCTCCTTTTAATTAGTCTGTGGAACAGAGTGCTTGCAGATATTAACAAGGCAACATTTAACAAATGTTCATACATTTCCATTAGTACCCTGATAATCTGCATTTAGCTAATTTACACACAAAAATACCCCCTATGGACTCCATGAGATTTAATGCCAGAAACCATGTAATGCAGTTTCGTATTACAAGAATTTCATCACTTACATTAATATACTCCAGAGCATTTATTAGTGTACTGTGAAGTATTATGAATAATTAAAAATAAACTAGACTTGTCAAAGAAATGAACAACGTACATTTTATGCTGCACGAATCCAGCTTTTTACTGCCCCCTCTCCTTTAAATTTGTGATTGCTTTTTGGTTCACAAAATCCAGCACTTGCAATGGACTTTCAAGGGATAATGGTGATTTAATAAGGGTCCCTTGTATAATTAAGAATATTTGCAGTTAAAAAAAAATATTGTTATATATAGTATAGGTGAGAAAGGAATATATTCCCCTTTCAAGAAAAGCTTGTTATAAAAATAAATTCAGAGAATTTTAAAGAAGGACGGCTACTATCCTAAATCTCGAGGATACTGGATTACGTGGCTCTTTTTTTACTTGCGCTTTTCTCAATCAACCTTCAGCAAAGTGCAGAAAAGGAATAGTTCTCCCAGTTGTCAAGGAAGGGTTAAAATTAATCAGAAAAACCTTTCCTCTCTCCTGCCATCTTTTTCCTGTTTGCAAGCAATTTCCATCCATTTTGCAGAGGAAGGAGAATTCATGGCATCTGAGCAGAGTCATAGTATTTCTGCTGTGTGAACAGACCCAATTAAAAAACAAACAAACTGAAAAGGGAATGAAATCTTGAGCAGCACACTCTAGGAGGATTTTCCAGCCATCTGGGGCTAGAGGACCCATTTGGAATTTTGAGAATACATCACCAGCATTGTCACAAAAACAGTTAGGGAGTTGTGACCAATCACAAAACACCTATTTACCAAAGATGAAGTCACCTTCTAGGATGATCTCTACCACCTTTTCTTGGAAGAGGAAGAACAAGTATTGGAATGTAGCCATCCATCATTTCATTTTTTTCAAATGCTTCTAAGATCTGTATGGAGCATTATTGGACTGAGTAATGGTGCTTTGTATTATTCTAATTTCCCATTTTAAGAATAAACATATTTTAAATGGGGCAGGGAGCCTGATGAGTGCTAAGGGAGGGTTGCCAGAACAACTGATGCCTATGGGTAATCAGGTTCAGGTTCAAAATCCTTAAAATCATAAGAATATTATGTTCCAATATAACAAAATTAAAAGCTGTGCTGCTTCAGCGCGTAGTACAATTATTTGACACCATTCAATGAAGTTTAAGTGCTTTCACTACTCCACCCACGCTTCAGGATAAGTATTGAAATTTAAATATTTCTGTAAATTTCTCCCATATTTGAAGAGAAATCAATTTATATAAAGTAGATTCAGCTTGTGTGCCTAACAGCTGAGAGCACATGTGAACAGATTAGGAAAACAACTGTTTGAATGAAGAATAAGAACCTGGACATATCTGGTTTGTGGTTTGGGCTATAGAATAAGTTCACAAAAATAAAACAGGCAGATGACTGTGGCAGAAGATGCAGGAAATATTGGATTCCCTTTTATCCAAAAGGGCAATACTGAAATTGTTTTCATAGGCACAAAGACTTGGATGCATCCACAGCACTTGAGCATTTCTTGGGAAATGGCGTATTGATCATGCTAATGCATTCAGCCCCATCATGGATCACTGCCTTGTCGTGGCGAAGGGGCTTGCGTAACTCAGTGAAGCCATGAGCTATACCGTGCAGGGCCACCCAAGACGGACAGGTCATGACAGAGAGTTCTGACAAAATGTGGTCCACTGGAGAAGGAAATGGCAACCCACTCCAGTATCCTTGCCAAGAAAACCCCATGGACAATGTTAAAAGGCTAAAAGATATGACACCGGAAGATGAGCCCCTCAGGTCGGAAGGTGTCCAATATGCTACTGGGGAAGAGCGGAGGGCAATTCCAAGTAGCTCCAGAAAGAGTGAAGCGGCTGGGCCAAAGCCGAAAGGACGTTCAGCTGTGGATGTATCTGGAAGCAAAAAGAAGGTCCGATGCTGTAAAGAACAATATTGTATAGATACCTGGAATGTAAGATCTATGAACCAAGACAACCTGGATGTGGTCAAACATGAGATGACAAGATTGAACGTCGACATCTTGGGAATCAGCAAATTGAAATGGACGGGAATGGGTGAATTTAATTCAGGTGACCATTATATCTACTACTGTGGGCAAGAAATTCTTAGAAGAAATGGAGTTGCACTCATAGTCAATAAGAGAGTGGGAAAGGCAGTAATGGAGTACAACCTCAAAAACGACAGAATGACCTCAGTGCGTATCCAAGGCAAACCATTCAACATCACAGTAATCCAAGTCTATGCCCCAACCACTGATGCCGAAGAAGCTGAAGTTGACCGGTTCTATGAAGACCTACAACACCTTCTAGAACTAGCACCAAAAAAATATGTCCTTTTCATCATAGGGGATTGGAATGCTAAAGTAGGAAGTCAAGGAGTAATCGGAATAACAGGCAAGTTTGCCCTTGGAGTACAAAATGAATGAAGCAGGGCAAAGGCTAATAGAGTTCTGTCAAGAGAACAAGCTAGTCATAGCAAACACTCTTTTCCAACAACACAAGAGACGACTCTACACATGGACATCACCAGATGGTCAATACCGAAACCAGATTGATTATATACTTTGCAGCCAAAGATGGAGAAGCTCTATACAGACAGCAAAAACAAGACCAGGAGCTGACTGTGGCTCAGATCATGAGCTTCTTACTGCAAAATTTAGGCTTAAATTGAAGAACGTAGGGAAAACCACTAGACCAGTCAGGTATGACTTAGATCATATTCCTTGTGAGTACACAGTGAAGGTGATGAATAGATTTAGAGGATTAGATTTGGTAGACAGAGTGCCTGAAGAACTATGGACGGAGATCTGTAACATTGTACAGGAGGCAGCAACTAAAACCATCCCAAGAAAAAAGAAATGCAAGAAAGCAAAATGGCTGTCTGATGAGGATTTACAAATAGCTGTGGAAAGAAGGAATGCGAAAAGCAAGGGTGAAAGGGAAAGATATAAGCAACTGAATGCAGATTTCCAGAGAATAGCAAGGAGAGATAAGAATGGGGAAGACTAGAGATCTCTTCAAGAAAATTGGAGATATCAAAGGAACGTTTAGTGCAAAGATGGGCATGATAATGGACAAAAAAGGCAGGGACCTAACAGAAGCAGAAGAGATTAAGAAGAGGTGGCAAGAATACACAGAAGAACTATACAAGAAAGATCTTAATGTCCCTGATGTCCATGATGATGTGGTCACGGACTTTGAGCCAGATATCCTAGAGAGTGAAGTCAAGTGGGCCTTAGGAAGCATTGCTAACAACAAAGCTAGTGGAGATGACAGTATTCCAGCTGAGTTATTTAAAATACTAAAAGATGATGCTGTTAAAGTGCTGCACTCAATATGCCAGCAAGTTTGGAAAACGCAACAGTGGCCACGGGATTGGAAAAGGTCAGTTTATGTTCCAATTCCAAAGAAGGGCAATGCCAAAGAATGCTCAAACTATCGCACAATTGCACTCATTTCACATGCTAGCAAGGTTATGCTCAAAATCCTACAAGCTAGGCTCCAGCAGTACGTGAACCGAGAACTACCGGATGTACAAGCTGGGTTTCGAAGAGGCAGAGGAACTAGAGATCAAATCGCCAACATTCGCTGGATCATGGAGAAAGCACGACAGTTCCAGAAAAACATCTACTTCTGCTTCATTGACTATGCAAAAGCCTTTGATTGTGTGGATCACAACAAACTGTGGCAAATTCTTAAAGAGATGGGGGTACCAGACCATCTTACCTGTCTCCTGAGAAATCTGTATGCAGGCCAAGAAGCAACAGTTAGAACCGGTCATGGAACAACCGATTGGTTCAAAATAGGGAAAGGAGTACGACAAGGCTGTATACTGTCACCCTGCTTATTTAACCTATATGCAGAGTACATCATGAGAAATGCCAGGCTGGAAGAATCACAAGCCAGAATTAAGATTGCAGGGAGAATCGTCACTAACCTCAGATATGCAGACGATACCACCCTAATGGCAGAAAGTGAAGAAGAACTAAAGAGCCTCTTGATGAGGGTGAAAGAGGAGAGTGCAAAAGCTGGCTTGAAACTCAACATTAAAAAAACTAAGATCATGGCATCTGGTCCTATCAATTCCTGGCAAATAGAAGGGGTAGAAATGGAAGCAGTAACAGACTTCATTTATTTGGGCTCCAAGATCACCGCAGATGGAGACTGCAGCCATGAAATTAAAAGACGCTTGCTCCTTGGGAGGAAAGCTATGGCAAACCTAGATAGCATATTAAAAAGCAGAGACGTCAACTTGCCGACAAAGATCCGCATATTCAAAGCTATGGTTTTTCCAGTAGTAATGTATGGCTGTGAGAGCTGGACCATAAAGAAGGCTGAGCGCCGAAGAATTGATGCCTTTGAACTGTGGTGCTGGAGAAGACTCTTAAGAGTCCCCTGGACTGCTAGGAGGTCAAACCAGTCAATCTTAAAGAAAATCAACCCTGATTGCTCATTGAAAAGACTGATAATGAAGCTCAAGCTCAGATACTTTGGTCACCTAATGCGAAGAGAGGAGTCTTTGGAAAAGACCCTGATGCTGGGAAAGATTGAAGGCAAAAGGAGAAGAGGACGGCAGAGGATGAGATGGTTAGATAGCATCACTGAAGCAATGAGCATGAAACTGAGCAAACTCAGGGAGGCAGTGAAGGACAGGAAGGCCTGGCGCAATATGGTTCATGGGGTCACAAAGAGTCGGACACGACTTAACGACTGAACAGCAACAACAACAATGCATTCAGCCCAATGGCACTATCACGTTCCCAAGAGAATGAAAGGAATGGGAGGAATCATCATGCAGGCATTCTGATGGTGATGCCAGATGAAAATCCAAGAAGGTTTCATTCATTTTTTTTTAAAAAAGGCAGCTTTATTATGTTTTATTGTACATATAGGGAATTTGAGATGGGTGATTGAAGCTTCAAGAATTAATAAAAATGACACTACTGTATGCATTCCAGAACAAACAATAAGGTTTTTTTTGTTTCTGTTTAATAATAATCTAGGCTTTTAGGTACATGACAAAAGTCCATTGGTTGTTTATAGACTACGAGTGAGCATTCCTGTATCCATTCATTTATACGCTAAATAGCAGAGCTGCTCTATATTTCATTACTAAAAAAAAAAAAAATCATCATAAGATAACGAGGATAATATATGGAATCTGTGCATGCAGGAAAAGGTCTTCATTAATATTGTCAGTTTTATTGCACAAGGTGTCCTGAAGCACCCCTTAGGGAAGCAATGAAAAATTGGTGACAGAGAGCAAGATGAATGGGGAAAGTTACATCAGATAACATGTTGGGGAAAACAGTATTGACCTTCTGCAGTTTCACAAACTAGACTTCTGTAGAGATGGAAGAGGTAGTAACAAAATAGATAACCAAATCTACAATTCGCTAAGCATAATTTAATGTAAAGTATGGGCACATCACTTGCAATCTTCGGTGATTTCTCAGATGCCACTAATTTTGAGTAAGTTAAAATTAAAGTTGTTTGTTTTAAAACTGGAGAGAATGGAAAAAGCTCATTGGAGAAGACTTTAAGTCAACTTTTTAAAACTTTAGGATAGATATTTGGGACATGCTTACTTTTTCCTTTGATCACCACCTCTTCCCTTTGCCCCACTTGCATAAGACCCCAGCACATTTCATAAGACCCATGCATATCCCACTAGCCACAAAAGGATGTGCATCAGTTTGAGCTGATTTATTTCCATTATTTTGGTGAGATTTAAATGAGGTAAAAGTCCATGTATTTGCACATATGTGGGAAATGGGCTGAATATGACTGAAAATAGTATCAGAGAGCAGAGAGATAGCAGACTGAGGTCCATTCATTAATACAAGGTAAGCTTGACATTTTTTTTCTATCTATGATGAAAAATTTGAATGAAAAGATAGAGCAATTTATTGAATCCTTTTATTCTTGAAGGAATATTTACTAATTGGTTGATATACTGTATTTTCCATGACTCCTGATTCTGGTTCCCTCAACTTAAGGATTAAGGACAATATCTGCTAGGGGATTCTATGATCAGAGAGGACTGTAGCAGCAACAGCAGCAGCAAAACAAATACATTATTCTGGGGGGAAAAAAATCAGGCAAAATACTACTTTGCTCGAGCATTTCTAACCTCAGAGACAGAGTGCCTTTCCCCAAGTGTATGTAATTATGCTACAGGCAGGCCTTGACATCTTTTTCTCCTGTGTCCCATAGTTTTTGTAAGTGAAGTCAGGTGACCAGGAGTGGGTAGTATCAGAGATTTTTTATCGACCATTTTAGTTTGGTGTAAAGCAGGGTTCCTCAACCTCAGCAACTTTAAGATGGGTGGACTTCAACTCCCAGAATTCCCAGAATCATTCTACTGCTGTGTGCTGAAATGCTATACTCAGCAGCACTTGTGCTGGTGGTTCTAGGGATTTGTGCAAAGACCATCTTTATCTCTATCTACCATCTCTGGGGTTGTCCTTCCTTGGACAGTCCTGTTCTAGCTGCACGCCAGCTGTTCCCTGCCCCAAGCGCTCATCTATCCAGTATAGCATAACATGACATGCGGATATCACCATTTTATAGCCTCCATCTAGTGGAAGCAGTCAGTGATTAAACAAAAGTATCAGAATTGCTCAATAGAACTAGACTGCTCATTCAGATGTACAGTTAGTACATTAATTCTAAAACTTTTACCAATTTAATGCATGGCTGAAATACTGTAATATTGGAATGATGGGACCCTGACCTCCATTGCCAGAACCGAGCACAAAGGAATTTGAAAGTCAGCATTTGTTGCCTCTGCAATGAAAAGAAAGGAGGGAGAGATATCCTTAATAAGAGTGTGGTTGGGAGTCAGCTCCCTTCAAAGCTGCAATTAAAAAAAAAAGTTGAAACTTTAGTTAAGACAAAATGGGGTGCAGGAAGAGGAGCACAGGAAGGAGCCTAGAGATGCAATTAGAACTGCTTCATTCCTGCTGTAGTACTGTGTAAAATATGTTTTTTTAGCTTGATTATGATGTGCTGAAGAAAAAAGGCAACCAAGTCAGTGGAATCATCCAATTGCTTTGTTTATCATGCGTTGCACATACTGTATATAATCATGACAGCATTCATTATCTGAAGCAATAAAGGCAGTATAGGAATTGACAAAAGGAACAGAAATGTCATACCTGTGTATGGGTGGCCCAGGAATCCTGTCTGTGGACCAACAACACAGAGCCTATTAAGCCAAACCCACAAAAGTGCTTCAGTACTTGTAAGAATTCCATACAAGTACGCAGCAACCCCGTGCAAGTCCTTCATAGTGGCACTGTCAAGATCATGACTATAAGGTACTTAGAATGGAGTTTTTATGAACTTCTACCTGTGTGCAAATGTTTTATATCATGAATGTGCAACAATAGCTAAGGTTGGCCATCTATAGAGATTGGATGCTTTAGTGCAGATCTTACCTGATGATGTATACATTACTTCAGCTTCAGCTTGGTTTATTTTTCTAATTACAGTATTCTGACATCATGTGGAATGAAAGAATGGAAATAAAAAAAAATTACAACTAAATATTTGTAACGAAAGCCATGCCTTTTCAGGGAATTGTCATAAGGTTAGCAACCCAAGTTGCTATATGCATGATTTATTGATTTGTTGATTACGTGCCATCAAGTTGGTGTTGACTCTTAGCAACCACAGAGATAGATTTTCTTCAGGTGGAACTGTCCCCAACCTGGTCCTTCCAGTCTTTTGCTATAATTGATATAGGCATGATTTTATGATAATATACATAAGGACTTTCAGACAGGATCTATGATAAGATGAGGAAAAAAACAAACCTATGATTATAGCAAGATGATGATGGACAAGTTTGACAGATTGGCGGCTAAGCCTGTGTCATTGACAAAACAGGAGGCAACATTTACCTTGACAAAAGACAGCAGATACAGTTGAACTTAGCCAACAAGAAACACATGCTAACATAATAGTTTAGTCTATGTTGTAAGATGAAATGAGTTTCAACCTAGCCACAAAAGGGATTTTTTTTTTTGCTTGCTGATGCAGAGGTTTTTGATATGATGATTAAAAAAAGTATATAATACTTATTATACTCTTTTGCTACCATGATGATATTTTAGTCATTCAGCCTTATGTTATAGTCACAAACTCAAGTTCTGCCACTATGCTTAGTTTGTTTAGCTTAGTTTATTAGACTTGTAGACCAGAGCAACTGAAAAATAAATATTAAAATGATATATCAAAATTTAAACATAATTAAAATAATATACCAGAACACATATAAAGTTATATTAATATAAAACAATATTATCCCATTTGAAGCAATTGGTTACATCCTATCTATCGTAGCTAGAATACCGAACATGTCTATACTACCTAAGACCGCCACCTCCAGACAACAGGAGGTTGAGATAGTTATCCTTAGTCCTTCCTAAATTTTGTGTTGTGATTGGGGAAATATATAGCCTGAATATCTCTATAAAAGAGCAGTGCAGCAGTATACAATCCAGAGTTTCCTTTCCCCCCTTACCATACAGAGACACTGTTCTTTAGAAATGTTGAAAAACCTGCTCTCCAAAAGAGCAGATGGATGGGCTCTCTAGCAGGCCAACATAAAAGCTCTTCTCACTATGTTAAGGTACTTCCACAACCTTCCACTAGTCCAGGTTTTTGAGAACCTTTCTCCCCCTGCCCATTCATTGTATTAGCAGCTCTGACAGACCAAACAGAGATAAACAAAGATACTGGATCTTTATTTCTAAGGTTCAGACCTTTTAAATGTTTTCTCTTCCAGAAAAATCAATGCACTCTCCTTTAATATCTGATCAGCTGGAACCAGGTAGAATGAAAGGCTCCAATGAGTTACAGTGAATGAAGAGAAAAACAAGTTTTCTAGGCAGAACTTTTCTCCCCTGGATTGTTAGGTTAGACAGAAAGCATGAGAACAAACAGATGAATCCTGGAATAAAAGGAAAAATTGGGACTCTCTCTGCTTCTGACTTCCTTTTATTTAAAAAAATGGATTGTTCAGCACTGCTATCCTGTGGATGTGGCATGTACAATTATAAGATAAGTAATCAGTGGCTAACCAATAACTACAGCTGCATATTAGGTATAAACCCTGACTACAATGTTGTGGTTCCATAGGACTATTTCATACATTGTACAGATATAACTCCCCCCTCCCCCAGTCCTGCTGTGCTGCCTCATTGTGGTAATGGGTGTTCCTGGAAGGATGAGTGAAGAATGTCAGGGCTGTATGACAAGTGTATATATTCCCAGAAGGGTCATAAAGGTGTGAAGGTCATCCCAGCTGCCCAGCTAAAGCAAGCAGGCATGGAGTTACTTTAGTGACAATGGCAAAGGCATCGATTCTTACCATGTTGGAGAAGGCAATGGTAAACCACACTTGTACTTTTATCAAGAAAACCATATGGGTGGAAAATATAAAATTATTGATATGTTATGGGCCCCTCAGGTCAGATGGTACTCAACATGCTACTGAGGAAGAGTTGTGGATCTTTTGGAGTACTAATAGTGTTTATGATGGGGCTAGATTAAAGGCTTTGGGATGTCTAGCTGCTGGTGTTGCCATACAGGAAAAGAACATTCAAAATTACAAAGATAGAATTACAGGAGGAACATGGAATAGAAGAAGCATGAACATGGGAAATCTCAACACAGTAAAAGACGAAACTACTACAAATCGACATCTTGAGCATCAGCAAATTGAGATTGACTGAGATTGGACACTTTCAGTCAGAAGTTTACGTTGTTTATTATTCAGGACATGAAAAACAAAAAAGGAATGTCGTTGCTTTTATAGTTAGGAAGAGTATAGCAAGAACAATGCAATCAATGACCAAATAATATTGATTAGATTTTGTGGACAACCCGTTATGGTCATTCAAGTTTAGGCTTCAGTCACTGATGCAGAAGAACAAGTGGTGATGAGTTTTATGACCAAGTTCAGTTGTAAATGGACAGAATGTACAAACAAGATGTGCTGCTTGTAATTGGAAACTGGAATGCCAAAGCTGGAAACATTGACATGCAAAATGTACAGTAGTTGGATTGTATGGCTTAGAAAAGTGAAATGAAGCAGGAGACTGACTTATCAACTTCTGCCACATATAGCTTCCTGTTTCTCATATGAGTTTGTAGTGTTTTACCCTCATGACATCCCTATGTGCATTCTGAGGTACAGCTCAAACTAATGTACAATCTAGTGAGAATACGTGCAAAAAGTTACCAGACAAGCTTCGGAGAAGAGACGAGACTCATACATATTAGAATTAAAACATGCTGGCTGACCATATGTAACCCTTTCTATTTCTTAGCCGAGTGGCTAGGTTGCTCCATCTGAGAACATGGGTAGGAGATGATTTGGTGGGAAGCTCTCTAAGTCAGTCAGTCAGTCAGTCAGTCAGTCAGTCAGTCATCTCGCATATAAGTAGTAACAGTTAGGATAGAAGTATTATTTCCAAGATTTAACTTTTTCTTTGAAGGGTTTGGGTATTTGTTTTATTTATTTATTTGATTTATCTATTTAAAAGATTTGTATGGCTGTCTATCTTAGAGCATAACTCTGGGCAGCTTACCACCACAATAAAACTACAAAAACCATAAAACCATAAAAACAGAAACTAAAAACCTGGCGCCTCAATTATCATTCAATCAAAAGGAGCATTGTTTGTGTCAGCTGGGGTCCCTGATTTAGATCACAACTACAGCATGAAGGGAAGGCCCCCAAAGCAGCATTGTAAACCACAATCTGGACTGGGAAAGGCTGATTTTCACAGACACACACAGTCACTTTTGTGCTGTAGGTCTGTTCTGAGCTGGGGGACTTAGCCACTCATTTAGCCTATAAAAAGAAATGTGCAAACTTTCGACCACAGATCTTGTGTCATCATGTCCATTTTGGCTCTGGCACCTATAGTGCTTCTATAGGATACCAACATATTTACTTAGTACTGGATGTGTACAGTTGTGCCTGTGACCTATTGCCCTGTTTAAGTTAAAGCCTATCACATCAGAGCTGTCTGGAGCTGCTACATGGCCTGCAAACTTATATTACTGCTTGAAATTTATGAGGCTTGTTTAATTCTGTCTTTTTTCTCCCAGATTGTTCCATGGATGAGGAAAATGGAATAAATATGTATCCTGTGCTCTTTGGGAGAATGGGAAATTGCATATTGCCCAATTAAGATACCCCATTCTACCCCCCTCCTCCTGTTGAATAACCATTTTAAAGTATAGCATTCTGTAAGCTTCCCATACTTAGGCATGCAGAGTATAAGCCTAGAAATGCAAAAATTATCCATACCAATCCTTGCTCATACCCTGCCAATGTTACACAGATAAATCAAGCAGGCAGAAACCATTAGTCAAAAACACATTTAGCTTAAATTAAATTTACTTTGTGTTGGGTGATTGTATGCAAGGTTCATTGTAGCTGAATAATTTATCAGCTCCTGATTTGCTTGAAATACAAAACAATAACAACATAAGAAAGAAGTCTTCCTACAATAAAGATTCTAAGACTCTCTGAATATTTTAACTGGATCACTACAACCTACCTTTAGATACACAAGGAACCTGAATGCAGTTGTCATGCCTCTATATTATAGATTGCTGGCAGTTAGAAAGCAAATTGGGATCAATGGGTATATCTCTAGGTGTTGTTTAATAGATCAGCAAATATTTCTGATTCCCAGTTGGCTAATGATTGCAAAAACACACACACTTTCTTTCACTGACAATGTTTAGAAATAAATCAATGGATTTCTAGGAGAAAAGATTTGAGAGCTTGGTTGGGATACTGAGTAAAAGACACTGAACTGAACATATGCTTAGAGGTACCATCTATTTTAGTATGTTTTTTAAAAAAATTATTTAAAAGCTTTATATAGCTACCCATCCCATAATCCTGGGTGACTTACAAATGACACTAAAAACAATAAAAAACATAAAAAACATAATCAATCAACTTTATTGATTTAGTCTATTGACCATATCAAGTATAAAGGAAATAAAATAAAAAGCCATTGTAAACATACAGATAAGAATTAGTAAAAATATAAGTAAAACTATGATACAAATTCATATCAAACCGTCACCCCTATAGTCAACACCAATCTGGTCTAAATAATCTGTCCTCTTTGTAATTGCCTTTGATATGAAGAGTGCAGTCTTACTGGTAATACACAGGTTCTTACCTTGTAAAAAGTAGAAAAAATTCTGCTGGCTGCTCCAGTATTTTTCCTCACACAAACACAAAGACCTTTACTAGGCTCCAGCCTCATACTACCCCAATGCTTGGGGAAAAGCCAAGTCTTCATGCCTTTTTGGAAAGCTAGGAGGGTAGGAGCCTACTGGATCTCAGGAGGATAGGTGTTCTAAAGGGCAGGGACAGCTGCTGAGAGGATGTGCTTCCTAGGTCCTGCTAGATGGTAACATTTAAAGGAAGGGACATGGAGTGTGTCTGCTGTATCAAACCTAAATGGAATGGGCAAATATCTTCAGGGAGAGGTGGTTCCATAACTAAGGTGTGTATATCCAGGCATACAATACTTCCAAAAGCAAAGATATACATCTTAAGCATACATCTTCAAGCATAAAGGTGTTGTGAACAAAGTAGAAGGAAGATGTCAACCTTACCAGGTAGACCAGACAGGAAACGCGGCCAGATAAACTAATTCTACTTTATTGTAAAGCTACATTAACAGAATCTTGCAAGTCTGAAAGTACAATTCTCCTGCCTTCACCTTTCAGCCCAAGAATACAGGCAGGGTCCCTTCTCAGCCCCTTGCTCCACCCACTATGCAGCTGTGGGCTCTGCTGTCTCTTATCTGACCATTCCCTGGGTAGCATCTCTTCCCCTTGTCTCCCAAAGTCTTTTCCACATACCATTACAGAAGATCTACAGTGTTCTTTCCCTTTATATAAATTTATTGGAAAGAGAATTCTGGTGGACTAGGCCAAGTTCATGCTATAATGGTTAAAGAAAGTATTTTAGAGGGCATGGAGGCTCACTTTTTAAAAGTGCTGAGGGCGAAACCACTGTGAGATACATGGTTATTAGAAAGTAAATAATAAAACCTTGGATTGATGGAAGAACGGCATCTGCTGCAAGACAAGATTTCATCAAAATGACAGTGTATTCTCATGTCAAGGCTCAAATTCTGCCTTATGTACTTGTGTGTGATGTTATGATGCAAGGACAAAAGGAACTGAGTTTGCATCACAGCATCATGATGCACATATTGTACAGTAATTTGCCCTCCCTTCCCCCAGTTCAGATGCTTAAGGATGTGGTTGGTCATAAAGTTTTTGAAGTATCCCCTCATTCCCCTTTTACACAAAGCAGAGAGAGACAGCACAAAAAAAAGGTGCATAAAAGAGAAGAGAGGAGGAGAAGGAATGTCAGAAATGAAACAAGAGAGAAGGAGTTTTTACTTTATGTGACAGCATTATCCTGGACAGTGGCATTTGTTTAATAGTTTTTATAACCCACCTCAATCTGCAGACTCTGGACAGCATACAACAGAGTAAAAATAAAAACAAAGAGAATGCATGCAGTGTTTTGATATGTTTGTATGATTGATATTTTTATTTGCTTTCTTCCTGTGCTCTTTATGTTATTTAACTGCCTTGCAGTTCACCCCCCCATCCAAAAAAACAAAAAACAACAAAAAACCCCACTAGCTATTGGGCAGATAAAACATATAAATAAGCAGTATAATAAATACATACCAAAGAAGCTAGGGATCAGAAGCCAAGAATAAATCATGGCTTCAGACTTTATTAGATCACTCTAAACAACTCACAGGAAGAGCATCTGTTGTTTGTGTAGACACTCTGGCTGGCAGAGGGAGCCAAGTGGGAGTGATAGAGTTATGGTGTATCAGCACACTACCATTTTTGACAACCCCATTTCTTCAGAGCACTGGTTTACTATGTGTAAACGGCCACTGTGGGGCAGGCTCAGGAGATTCTGAGACCACAACTTGCATGACACTTGCTCTGTTTTATGAAGCTGCCTGTTAAAAAGTTGCATCAAGTTGCCTTATATATTACTGTAAACCAGAATTCCTTCCTTCGTGCAATTCATGAAAGGTTTTTGTTATTACTTGAGGGCAATTTTTTCTTAGGAGTAAAAGTAACTAGAACAGAAACTACTTACCTGCTCTTCAGCAGGTATGGAGCAGGTGATGCCTATATTTGTAGCATAGGCTTGTCACTGATTTACTTGCTATTTACTCTAGCTAGACATTAGTGTAGCTCTAGTTGTCACTTAATTTCTGTAACTTTCAGTTTCGGAGCAAATGTCATGTTACTAAAATTACTGTATTTATTTATTTGTATTTCAAATTTAGACACCACCCATCTCACGAGGAAGTGACTCTGGGCAGTTTACAATAAAAACAACAAATCAATATTAGTTAAAATACAATAAAAATAGTATAAAAATACAATAAAACCAAACACATACATAAATAATATCTTCCAAGATGCTGGTGATCAAAAAGATATTAACATACAGAAGCATCTTCAAGTTGCTAGTCACCCCCAGGGTTGGTTGCCCCTTTTCTCACCCCATGCCAGTTGGCAGAGCCCGGTCTTGACTGCTTTTCAGAAGGTCAAGAGAGTAGGGGCCTGCCTCATCTCTGGGGGAAGGATATTCCATAGGGCAGAGGCCACTGCAGAGAAGGCTCTCCTTCTGGGCCCCACTAGTTGACATTCTTTTGTCAACGGGGTCTGCAGCATACCCTCTCAGCTTGACTGGGTGGGACAGGTTGATATAATGGGGGTGAGACAGTCCCTCAGGTAACCCAGTCCCATGCCATGTAGGGCTTTAAAGGTGATAACCAACACCTTGAATTGGACCCAGAAGCAAACTGGGACCCAGTGCAGCTTGCACAGCAAAGGTGTGACATGTGCCATCTTTGGGGCACCCAAAATTGCCTGCATGGCTGGATTTTGAACCAGATGTAGCTTCCGGATACTTTTCAAGGGTAGCCTCATGTAGAACGCATTGCAATAGTCTATACAGGAGATGACTAGGGCATGAGTGACTGACTGGAGGGCCTCCCAGTTCAGGAAAGGGCATAACTGGCATGCAGCACATAGTTGAGCAAAGGCCCTCCTGGCCACGACGGCCACCTGCTCTTCAAGCAGGAGTCATGAGTCCAGGAGGACCCCCAGATTATGCACCGGGTCTGTCTGGGGTAGTGCCACCCCATCCAGAACCAAATATGGTAAACTTTCAGATACAGAGGAGACCCCAACCCACAGCCACTATGTCTTACCAGGGTTCAGCTGAAGCCTGTTGTTCCCCATCCAGACCCCCACAGCTTCCAGACACCGCAAAAGGGTAGTCACAGTATCACTCAGATCACCTGGGATGGAGATGTACAACTGGGTATCATCTACATATTAAAGATACCTCATCCCATGATGATCTCACCAGAACCCTGCAGCACCCCACAAAGGAGGGGCTGCGGTCTAGACCTCTCACTCCCTATCAACACTGATTGGGAATGGCCCTGGAGGAAGGAGGTGAACCAGCACAAACTGTGCCACCCACCCCCAACTCCCCAAGCAGACCCAAAAGGATACCATGGTTGATGGTATTGAGAGCCGCTGAGAGGTCAAGAAGAACAAGGATGGATACACTACCCCCATCCCACTCCTGCCAGAGATCATCCAAAAGTGCAACCAATGCAGTTTCCATCCCATATCCGGGCCTAAAACCTGGCTGAAAAGGGTCCAGATAATCCATTTCCCCAGGATCCTCTGGAGCTGCAATGCCAACACTTTCTCAAACACCTTCCCTAAAAAGGGGAGGTAGGAGACTGGATGAAAATTGTCCAGTGATGGTTTCTTGAGGGGTGTACCGGTGCCTCTTTAAAGGCCGCTGGAAACATTCCCATTCTCAAGGATGAATTCATCATTGCCTGGACCCACCCACATGTCACCTCCCGAACTGCCTTATCCAGCCAGGAGGGGCATGGATCTAATTGACAGGTGGTGGCATTTACAGCCTGGAGGACCCTGTCCACTTTCTCAGGTCCAAGAGGATTAAACTCTTCCCAGATAACAGGGTAAGTACGTACCCCAGGCATCTCCACAGGCCATGCCACATGCTTGGTATCCAACTGGGAATGTATCCAAGTGATTTTATCCTCCAGGTCCCCAGAAAACTCCTCTGCATGGTCCTGTAGGTGGGTCACTGGGCCCACCTTTCCCAGAAGAGATCAGGTGATCTTAAACAGGGCCGCTGGGAGGCATTCTGTGGATGCAATAAGAGCGGAGAAGTGTTGATGTTTCGCTGCTCTTATTAAGGTAGGCCTTAATAGTGGCTCTAGCCTGCGTTCGGTCGGATTCGGTCCTTGTTTTCCTTCAGCGGTGCTCTAGACATCTCTTAATCCTTTTCAGAACTCTCAACTCCTCCATAAACCATGGGGAGTATTGGGCTTGATGGGTCAAGAGAGGTTGCACGCAATCTTGTCCAAGGCCTCAGCAGCCAGGGCTTCTGCTGGACAATGCAGCAGATCCCCAGCTCCCTCTGGAAACCCACTGGGTCCATCAGCTGCCGGGGGTGATCTAATCAAATGGGTCTTGCCTCCCTGCAGAGGGGGAAGCAAAGGAGAATCTCAAGGCCACCAGGGCGTGATCCAACCATGACAAGGGGGACAGATGTAATTCCCCCTTCAGATCACATTGCCACTGCTCTGACAAGAAAACCAGGGCCACTGTCCTGAGTCGGGTTGCAAATAATCTGGGACAGGCCCATGGCCACCATAGTGGCCATAAACTCCTTGGCTGCCTCTGAGGCACACCCCAGGGATGGCAGTTTGAAGTCACCCAGAAACATAAGTCTGGGGAACTCTGCCGCCAGCCTCCGAGATGGTCTCCAGCAGCTCAGGGAGGGAGGTTGCTACGCAGCAGGGAGGCTGGTACAGTAGCAATAGTCCTAACTATTCTCATGAGCCCAATTTCAGGAACAGGGTCTCACAACTAGCCACTTGCGGAGCAGCACCCCTGAAGGCCAACAGAAACTCCCAGATGGCAACCGCTACCCCTCCTTCCTGCCCGGGGGTCTCGGCTGGTGCCAAACTGTAAACCTGGCTGGGCACATTTCTGAAAGGGGAACTCCCCCTTCAGGAAGGGACCCCTTCCTCAGTGCCAATCCAGTAAACTTTTTGTTGTTCAAACTGTCCTGGCCCTACTCTGGCTGTTATCCAAGCCGCTGCAGGCCAGGCCTCCCTTTGGGTGACTTGCTACACCACTCATCTCAGGCTGCTCGCTCTGTTGTTCACCATGCCACTCAGCCATGGTTACTTATAGGGTTTGTTTTTCTTAAATCCTTTTCAAAATTTTTTTACAAGATTTCATTTTAGCTAGCCCTTAGTGTGTTCTAGCTGTAAGCATGTCTTAAGCGTTTTCTAATGCTAATTTCCTATTTACAACTTTCGTGTATCCCCAGTTATAGTTGAAAATAAAAATTAAAAAATGAGGGGGAGGTAAGAATGCATTGATGATGTAGTTTATTTCTAGAGTTACATAAAAGCTCTAATTAGTTCAACTTTTAAGCCACTTGCAATTAACAGAAATGCTGACAGATTCAACTTAAGACTTTCCTTTGAAAAGGGATCTGAAATGAGCATTTAAATTACTATGACCTTAATTAGCACACACAGAAAAGGCTGTATTAGGACCTTCCCTAGTAGACTAAGATAAGACTCTAGTTGACTTATCTGATATTTTGTCAAATTTATCTCACACCATGCAATATTCACGTGTCACAGTTTTAATACTGCTAAGATATGCTGAAACAGATCTAACTGATTCTGTATTCTTACTGGAGAGAAGACATGGATAAGGTCATGGTGATGACCTAGCTATAGAAACTGGCTGACTGGCTTGGGAATTACGTTCCTAGAAAAGATGTTGATAGTTCTTTCTTTGCAGAATTTTTTTCTGCCTAAAATACATGCACACTATTATTTTAGGAATATGGTGCTGGAGAGAAAAAACAAACTTGTATATAACAGTAAGAGCCCAAATTGAGAGCTTAGCTCAGAAAAGACAGAGTGCCTATGTAATGTGTATTTCATACATATGAATATATTTTGAATGTATAGTTCACCTTATGTTGATGTTGTCAGGTTCGGTCAGCACGGGGCTTCGGGGAAGCTCGCAGCCAGACCACGCGAACTCCACCGGTGGCAGCTAGCGAGGGAAAGAGGAACTGAAAGCGCCGCTAATTAATGGGCCACCTGCGCCCAGCCAAACAGGAAAACCGCAGCGGAAGTTTTAACTCTACACTGATAACGGCGCGAGCTAACAATGAACGGGGCCGCAGGCAACGAAACAAGATCGCCGCGCAACACAGAACCCTTGGGCTTGCACGTAACGGGGGGGGGACCAACCCAAGCCGGAGGGGGACTGCCAATCAAGGACAATGGACCCTGACCGAACCTGCCATCATGGACAATCAAGAGGGATTATTGGGGGCCGATAATCCGCAGCGGTAACGCGATCGCGGGATGGAAAAAAGCGTGGGAAGGGGGGAATATAACGAGTGATGCAATTGTACCAAGCCAGTCCTGGCTTTGTTTGTGACTGCTACGTTACGCATGAGTAAACCTCTTTTGTGAACCACACGTGTCACGGGAGTTTCTCTGTCGAACGGGACAAACCTTACATAAAGCCAGGACTCACCGTTAGCGCTACCCAGTGCCACCGAGGAGCGTTTCCCTTTCTAATACAGGCATGACCAGCAATGAGGAATCTGTGGGTCAGCTGGAGCATGAGGAACCCGGACTCGAGGAGGGACGGTCAGAGCCACCCAGGAGCGACGGGACAGAGGCCAGGGCCGGGGACCCTCCAACGGAGCGGTGGTCGATGGGCATGAACCAAGGGCCAGACAGCTCAGGCGTCACGATGACCCGGGGTTCGGGGGCCCGGAACCGCGAGCGGGATGAGAAGCTCGCCCGACTAGAGGAGAGGATCGAGCGGCGCCTAGACACCGTGGAGGCGATGCTCCAGACCTTGCTACAGAGAGCGGGACCATCGGCGGTGAGCGATGACACGAGCAACAGGGGTGGCAGCCTGGCACCCCAGCCGGCACCGCCCACGATGCCCCGGTCAGTGGACCGACGGGCGGCGGACGCCCTGAGACTTCGAGGCATCACCAGGAAGTTCTCAGGGGACCCTGAACAGCTGCCGCACTTCTTGACGCACGTCAGGGGTTTTATGCAGAGAGGATGGTCACCTATTCGCTAGGGACAAGGATAGAGTATCCTACGTGGCCGAGCTGTTAGACGGCCAAGCGGCTAGCTGGGTGATCGGACTATACGACGCCAATGCGGCGGAACTGCGGAGTTTCACGGACTTCATGCAGGCACTCCGGGACAGATTCGAGGACACATTGAGCGCCAAGCGGGCTGAGGATGACATCCTGCAGTTCAGACAGTGGGACAAGTCAGTATCGGAGTACGCCCTGGAATTCCGGAGGTTGGTAGAGAAGCTCACGGACTGGCCGGAGTCCCTGAGGGTGAAGTATTTTAAGAGGGGGCTCAATCCAGAGATCCTGGAGCGGGCACTGGGACGGGATGACCTGTCCACAGTGAAAGATTGGATCTGGCTGGCCGGAACGGCGGAATCGGCGTGGCGGCAGATTCAACAAAGTGCGAGGCGACGGGACCAGACAAGGGACTGACCGAGGGAGAGACCCCCAGAGGAAAGGCGGAGCAGTCGGCGGCAGTCCACCGGGGGGCGAGAGACAACCAGAACCCCGAACCTGTGCTTCCGGTGCGGAGGCAGAGGCCACCGAGTGGCGCAGTGCCCGACGGAGCGAGAAGGAGCCTCACCACGGCCCGAAGTCAAGCCCCTGCGTCCTACCGGGAAAAGGGCCGGCGACCGACCGTGGAAGAGTGCAGTGGCGGCGGTGACCGAAGGAGGACGGATGGGGTGGTTGACCCCGGAGATGGCGTCCTCCGGAGAGGACTCGGAGCCGGCGGGAAACGAGGCATGCTCACACTGAACGGCGTCCCAGTGCGAGCAGGGGAACCGAGACGTGCGGATCCAATCGGGGATGAGGACTGCCCTCCGTTCCGGGTGAGGATACACATCCGGGGGGTGAGATCCGGAGGGGAGGCACAGCTGCGGGCGCTGCTGGATTCA
Source organism: Python bivittatus (assembly GCF_059951505.1). NCBI lineage: Eukaryota > Metazoa > Chordata > Lepidosauria > Squamata > Pythonidae > Python > Python bivittatus. The sequence goes on along the minus strand of NW_028277125.1, from coordinate 50,035,257 downwards.
GGCTGCACCCACTGCTTGATGCACCCAGCTGTGGTCTCGGGACTTGGGCTACAGCTGAGGCACCTCCGGGAGCCCATTGCATTCAGCCAGCTAGATGGCTCGCTGGCGGGGGGGGCAGCGCAGTATTACACCGAGCCGGTCCAGATGACGATCGGGAGCCACCGGGAAGAACTAAGATTTGTGGTGGTCCCGGTGGCCGACTACGCGGTGGTGCTCGGCTTGGCGTGGTTGCGGCGACGGAACCCACGGGTCGACTGGACGGCGGAGGCAGTGCGATTCGGGGTCGACAGGCCAGCGGAGTGCGAGAGCAGAGGGGACCGGGCCGTGGCAACGGGCGCGACCGCAACCACAGACAGGCAAGTGGAGGATCCGAGGCACAGGGAGGCGAGACGAGAGCAGACGGAGCCCGAGACCCGGCCGGCAACAGCAGCAACAGCAGCGCCGGAACCCCGGAGACTCGCAACAATCCTGAGCCGTGGGAAGGCAGCGGCGACTGGCGGAACAACTGCAAAACGAGGGACAGAGTCCGGGGAACCCACGATGAGCGGCGGAATCCCGAGGCAATATTGAGACGTGGCGGTGGCGTTTGGGGAGAAGGAGTCCGACCAGCTCCCTCCACACCGACCCAGTGATTGCGCCATTGAGTTAGAGCCAGGGGCAACGCTCCCCAAACCGAAAATGTACTCCCTGTCAATGAGGGAGATGGGGGCTCTGCGGGAGTTCATAGACAAGAACCTAGCGCGGGGATTCATCCAACCCGCGAAGTCACCATTAGCGGCCCCGGTACTGTTCCAGGAGAAGAAGGATGGCTCGCTCCGGATGTGCGTGGACTACCGGGGGCTGAACGCAATCAGCACCAAGTACAAATACCCCCTCCCCCTGATGAAGGACTTAATGTCGCACCTATCTAAGGGGAGGGTGTTCACAAAACTGGACTTGCGCGAAGCTTACTTTAGGGTCAGGATCCGCGCAAAAGATGAGTGGAAAACGGCGTTCAACACGCCGCTTGGAAGCTACCAGTTTTCCGTGATGCCGTTTGGATTAAAAGGGGCCCCGGGGGTGTTTATGCAGCTAATAAACGAGGTGCTGCACGACCTACTCTACCGGGGCGTCCTGGTCTACCTGGACATCCTCATCTACACTGAAACCCTGGCGGAGCACGTGAGCTTGGTGCGCACGGTGCTCCAGAGACTGCTGAAGGCGCAGCTGTATGCAAAGCTATCAAAATGCGAGTTTCATCGGGAGCAGCTGGACTACCTCGGCTACTGGATATCCAGTCGGGGAATTGAGATGGACCCGGCGAAAGTAAAAGATGTTCTGGGCTGGGAAGCGCCGCGAACCCGGAGGCAACTTCAAAGCTTCTTGGGTTTTGCGAACTTCTACAGACAGTTTATCCCGAACTTCGCCCAAATCACCCTTCCCGACAGACTTGCTAAAAACCAAGGGCACTGGAAAACCCAAGCCCAGCATGACACTCGCGTGGACTGCGGAATGCCAGGGGGTATTTGAGGAGCTAAAACGGTGGTTCACAGTGGAACCAATCCTGCGCCATCCCGACCCAGATCGGCGGTTTATCATACAAGTAGATGCGTCAGACGTGGCAACGGGGGCGGTCCTGCTCCAGCCCAGCCCGGAGGGGGCCATCCACCCATGCGCCTACGCCTCCTGCAAATTCACAGAGACAGAGAGAAGGTGGATGGTGTGGGAGAAAGAGGCGTACGCCGTCAAGTGGGCGCTAGCCACGTGGAGGCATCTATTGGAGGGGGCAGCTGAACCATTCGAGGTATGGACGGACCACAAGAACCTCGAGGCCCTGAAGGCCCCGCGTAAGCTATCCCCCAAACAGGCGCGGTGGTCCCAATACTTCGGGAAGTTCAGGTTCACCCTAAAACACATCCCCGGGAAGCGCAACTTCCTAGCAGACGGGTTGTCTCGCATGCCCCAGCATGCCAGCCTACGAGAGGAGATTGTGGACTCCATCATCCCTGCCAGCAGGCTGGCTGCAAAGGCGGTGACCCTGAGCCAGACCAAGGGGGAGCGACGGGATGCGGCGCCTGAGGTAAAGCAAGGGTTTGCGGAGGCGGCGGAGCGGGACGCTTGGCTCAAGCAAAACCGAGAAGTGCTAACCAGCCAAGAGGGTTTGTGGTGGCACGAAGGGAAGTTGTACGTGCCTGAGGGGTGCCGACGGGGGGTCATGGAAAGAGCCCACGACAGCCGGAATGCGGGGCATTACGGCTTCGTGAAGACGCTCCACTTAATTCGGCGGCAGTTCTGGTGGCCAACGCTCCGGAAGGACGTGGAGGCATACTCGGGGGGTTGCCCGGTGTGCGCGACGGCGAAAGGGGCCAAAGGCAAGCCTAGGGGGTTACTCCAGTCGGTAGCGGAGCCCGACGGCCCATGGCAAGAGATCGCCATGGACTTCATAGTAGAGCTCCTGGAGAGTAAGGGGAAGACCGCCATTTGGGTGGTTACGGACTTATTCTCCAAACAAGTGCACTTTGTAGCATGCCGGCGAGTCCCCACGGCAGAGAGGTTGGCGAGGCTGTTCGTGCAACATATTTACCGGCTTCACGGTGTGCCCCGACGGGTCGTCAGCGATCGGGGTGGCAACTTCATCGCGCGGTTCTGGAGGGAGTTCCTGAAGCGGGTGGGGACGAAGCAAGCCCTTTCCTCCACGGCGCATCCGCAGACGGACGGAGCCACGGAACGCCTGAATGGGGGGCTCGAACAGTACCTGCGCTGCTACGTGGGACACCAACAGGATGATTGGGCGGAGCTACTGCCATTCGTGGAAGTAGCATACAATAACGCCACCCACAAAAGTACCAGCTTTTCTCCATTCAAAGTAGCCACCGGGAGAGACTTCGTCCCCATGCCGGAGTTGCCTCAGCCGGAATCCCAAATCAACTCCCTGGATGCCTGGTTTGCCCAAATCGACGCCACCCGGCGAGTGGCGCACGCGGCATTGCAAAGAGCTAAAGCCGATTACAAAAAACATGCGGACCGCAAGAGACTCCCCGAGGGGCAGTGGAAAGTGGGGGACCAGGTGTATTTGTCAACCAAAAACCTAAAGACACACCAGACATCGAAAAAACTCAGCCCGAGGTTTGTGGGGCCATTCCCCATTGCAGAGGTCATCAATCCAGTAACCGTCAGGCTGACGCTCCCGAAAAGCCTCGGGAAGATCCACCCGGTGTTCCACTGCAGCCTGCTAAAGCTGCACCAGCCGGGGAATGCCTGGCACAAGGCAGAGGGGGTGCCACCACCCATCATGGTCGGTGGGGAGCAGCATTTTGAGATCAACCGGATACTGGACGCCAGGAGGCACAAGGGGCAGGTCCAGCTCCTAGTGCAATGGAAACATTTTCCCAAGTCCCACAGCGAATGGGTAAGCAAAACCCACATAAGAGCGCCGGACCTAGTGCGGGACTTTTACAACAAATACCCCGGGAAACCGAAATAAAGTCGGGGGGGCTTGTCTTCAGGGGGGCGGTATGTCAGGTTCGGTCAGCACGGGGCTTCGGGGAAGCTCGCAGCCAGACCACGCGAACTCCACCGGCGGCAGCTAGCGAGGGAAAGAGGAACTGAAAGCGCCGCTAATTAATGGGCCACCTGCACCCAGCCAAACAGGAAAACCGCAGCGGAAGTTTTAACTCTACACTGATAACGGCGTGAGCCAACAATGAACGGGGCTGCAGGCAACGAAACAAGATCGCCGCGCAACACAGAACCCTCGGGCTTGCACGTAACGGGGGGGACCAACCCAAGACGGAGGGGGACTGCCAATCAAGGACAATGGACCCTGACCGAACCTGCCATCATGGACAATCAAGAGGGATTATTGGGGGCCGATAATCCACAGCGGTAACGCGATTGCGGGACGGAAAAAAGCGCGGGAAGGGGGGAATATAACGAGTGATGCAATTGTACCAAGCCAGTCCTGGCTTTGCTTGTGACTGCTACGTTACGCATGAGTAAACCTCTTTTGTGAACCACACGTGTCACGGGAGTTTCTCTGTCGAACGGGGCAAACCTTACAGATGTATTGTATAAAGCTAGAAGAAAATCAGCAGAATTTCACAAGAGACTGGAACATAGAGCTGATTATTTGCTGTAACCAGACCAACGTGACCTCATGCTTCAGTCCAGAATTTTTAGAGGTCTGCCTGGCTTGTGTTAATCATACTTCATATTGTTAAATAAACTCAAAAAAATTTCTATATGAATAGGAAAAAAACCAGGACTCTTAGCTGCATGAATATGTAGACACATTCACGTCCCCCCCCCCCATTTCTTTACATGTCTAGCTTGTTTACAAAATTGCCTATGCCACAATTCTCTTCCACCTGCATTATTGTTAACTAAAGGGTTATGGTGTTTGTTTATGCAAAAATTATCTGCATCACCAAGAGCCGAGCCTTCCTTGATAGCATCTAACTAACCATAGTGAAGTTTTATGTTTTAAAAAATGTTTTTGATTTAAGGGCCAATTTACACAGACATTTAAGAGCTTGTATGCATTGGATGCTCCATCTGCTGGCCTCTGAATCTGACTCTTTTTCATGCAAAATCTTGGATAGTGGAAAGGCTAAAACTTGGGCATCATAGTGGTTGGCAAGAAGGATTTTAGATACAAATGATCCAAAGCTCTCCTTGAGCTTCTGGCATGTCTACAAACTAGATAAAATATATAAACTAGTTGCAAGCTGTTCTAAATAAATATCTTTCTCAGTTTTTGCAGTTGGAGGAACTAAAGAGAAAATTTACCAAGAAGTGGTTAGAAAGAAAAAGCTATTTATCTTCCCTCACTTTTGCCCTGCCATTGCTAGTCTGACAATGCTATAGGATGCCTTCATGCATTAATATCACAGCCCGCTGAAACAATACATTGAATTGCTATTAATTTGTCTAGCAATATAAACTCCTTGTGTTGAAAAATTCTCATCTTTATTTACTTATTTACATTGCTTGAATGCTGCAATACAGTCTCACAGAGTGTAGATAGCTAACAATGTAAAAATGTAAAATACTCCCTAGAACCCCAAACAAATATAAGCATTAAAATAAAATAATAAAATAACTTTTGAACCAAAAGTGATAACTAATGCAGCTTCCAAAGCAGTGAGGTCACCTGAGTATACTGACATACACTCATCACTGTCCAGGTAGTGATTATTAAGAAATGTACTAAACGTAAATCTACACAGTGCAGTATTAGAGTAAGGTAACTATATCAAACTAGCAAAAGGGGTGGGAAGAAGAAAATTACATAAATATTAAATAAAAGGCCCTCAAATTCATCAACTATAGGACTGTTTAACTGTACTACAGACTGACTCGGGTCTTGAAAATGTTCTGTTACAAGGTAGAAGACAAATAACAGTTGCCAAGGAGCAGAAGCAGATAAGAGCAGACAAGTTGTAAATCAAAGACTTAGTAAAACAAAGTACTATTTGCAGTCCAAGTAGCAAAAGAGTAGTCTAGTTACATTGCCAGAAGTCACAAAGCCAAATCAGGGAGTCAGCCAGTCCAGAAGTTAGGAATTCAAGAACAGGAATACAAAACAGGAGCTAGATTTCCAAACAGCTATTTCCAACAGAGAGTGAAGGCAAAGGAAGCTACACAAACCTCTCTGCTGGCAGCTGGCTGCAATTATTCAGGCCTCACCCTTTGCCTTGCAAGCAGTCTCATTGATTGACACTGCTCTGCTTGCCTCTGTGTGCATCTGGATCTGGAGCTTGGGGGTCGTGCTTCGTCATCTGACTGCTCCAACTGATCAGGAGACACCTGTGGCTGATCAGCCTCAGATGATTCCTGAGGCTGACATTCCACAGGCTCAGCTGGAGCAACATCAGACTCTGAATCGTGGGTCATGACACAAGAGGTGGGTATATCATGATTCTAAACTTTTACATATGGTAAAAGTATCAACATTTTTTAAAACTTATGGACATTCACATATCTATAAAAATATCCAAGAGGTCTTCAAATTGGTCCTTACAACAATTTTTTACTTTTAAAGTTAATTTTACATGTTAATTTTAAAGAAAAGCTACACACCATGTAAAATTTGTACCATGTTTCCAGCAACCCCCATTCTAACCTTTTCTTGAATCTATCAATTAAAATACTAGTCACATATATTAAATGCATAATAACATGTTATGATTGATTTGTTAGAGGGAAGAAATCATTTAGCAGTGTTAAATTGGTGTTTTTACTGCATAGGACCTACTAACACTGATGTCTACAATTATGTTGTTGTGGAATGATCACAAATCCAGTAGAGAATTGTGCTGCAGTAAATAAATGTTTGCTTGGACAAAGGATCAAAACTAGCTCCTGCAACACACAAAGTGTTACGACCAAGAACATAGAAATTGCTATCTGTATTTATAGGCAATGGAGTCTTCTCTTTCTTGCTTATATCATTAGTTGTGTGCAAAAATCCAGATATGCAGAGGCCTAGTTATGTGTTCATTTTGAGCCTGTTTACTAGTGATTTTTGAGTTGTATTCTCTAATAACGTGTTGAAGGCATGCATTAGCCACGTTAGTTTGGAAGAATCACATGTTTTAAAGGAAGACAACTTAACATTCTTCCATGTGTGCAGGTCACTCAAGGACAAATTTAACAGATGCTCTTTTGTATATTGTTCCTGATCTGGCCAGGCGTATGTATCTTTCTTCTGAAACCAACACACTGACTACCCAAAATCCCACCTTGTCTGGACATGGAGACAATGAAGATCATTGTTTGCTTATTTGTACAGGCTTTGCAGGTTTTATAGACAAGGGGGGGAAACTCTCTGATTACAGAAGCTTTTGCATAGTAAAGTAAAAAAAAATAGTAAAAAAAAATTAAGGGGGAAAAGGTTTTCTTCAACAGGGTTAGTCCATAAGGCTTAACACAGTACCACCACATACAGTATGTAAGTACTCTTCACCCCAAAGTCTCCCCAACATTGTTGGGGAGTGGTATATCACCTATAAATTAATGTCAAATTATTCTAATTTATTTTAAGTGATTTATTAGGCTATATTTTCCAAAATCAAAATTCCGATTCAGAACCCATAACCCAATTAAGATATAATAAATAATCCTTATCTAAGTCTACATTCAGTAAAACATTACACATTTTTGCTTTTGTGTTTTGAGTTTCCCAAACCAATTATCAGTTCTTTATATTCATTTTATTTTCTTGTACTATCCCTAACATTATCTTTGTTAAGTAAAAAATAATGGGCTTTAGTAAGAGTTGAATAATAATTAAGGAAAAAATACAGCATAATGATTGAATGAATTGCTCTGAAACTAACTTGTAAAAAATGTACACGTACTTAATTTAAGAAAGTTGTTTAAGATTTTTAATAGTTTGTCTCTCTCTTCTATTGTACTTTACTGATTTTATGTTCTTAACTGAAGATAGTGAGCTATTTGAATAATCTTTAATTTTTTTTGGAATCTTAGTATTGTCTATTAGTTTAGATAAATACAGCTAGTGATAGAAATTTGCAAAGCCTTTAACAGTATCTTAGGGCTTTAGTTAAAAAAAAAATCACTTTCCTATTACAATTTCAACTACTCAATTTCAAAACTAAGAGTTTTGAAGCCTTATTATTATATTCATAATGCTTTTATTTTACCTATAGGTCTTTAAGCATGGCAGAATGTGTGTCCCATAGTTATAATCCCTTCCTTTTACTTCTACAATTTCATAGACCTTTAAAGAACTATCTTCTTACATTTATTTAATAAAACATTAATTTCTCTTTTGATTTTAACTTTCTTTTTTGTCCTTTCTAAGTCTGTTAAGTTTTTTAAAAATTTAGCTTTAAGTGCCTCGTATCTTACCTGAGAGATGTATGTTATTCAAACTTTTATACCAAATAATTTAATAGGGCTTTAGTTAAATATTTATAACATGACATATTTGTAAGTAACATGGATATAATTTTCACTGATAACTAAGCATGTCATTAGATATAGATAATGTGATATATACTCAAACATGGTTTGTAACTTTAATTAAACCAATTGAAATTTGACTAGGGCTTTGAAAAATAGTCACTGATTCCAAAATATAATCTGAGTAACATTTTAATTTAGTGTTGAAAACAAGATAAAATTATCTTCTTTCTATTGAGAATCCCATATCTAGATACTGAATTATCCAGTGTTTGTTTATATTTGATATGTTTTTAACATTCTTCTTAGAACTCAGAGTAGCAATTTTCTTTAAATTCCTGTTTAAGTGTCCCCATTCCCCCAACTCTTCTTCAGGAAAGTGTTTAAGTTTTTAAAGACTTTTCTAGAAAAATGTTCTACACTTCTATCAAATCTCAAACAAAAATCAATCTGCCTAGTTTTTAAAAATACTGTATAAGCAGAAATCCTTTTTTAAAAAAAGTATAGCTACATCTTAGTATGCAACTGCATAATGTTCCCTAAACCAATTGTCTTTTAGACTTCGTAACTGTTGGCTGATTTTATTTATTCCTTGAAGAAGATTATATCCCATATCATATAATTCATTAGATGTGGTTCTGTACCTATTGATGTTACCCCAGGACCTCTTACATTCAAAGAAATCACTTTAATTCCAGCTATTCAAAATAACAATATACATCACTGCAATTGTTCTTATTGTCTGCCTGCACTGCATTTCTTGATTAGGTATACAATTCAAACTATTGCTTAAATAGCCTTCTGTTCTTCAACTTCTTCTGAATTCTCCTTCCAAGTATGCATTGCTTGAGATAGCTATTCCACTACCTAAACTCAGCCCCAAGTAAGCAAACTCTTACAATTTATTATTATTCACAGTAGAAAATGAGTACAAATAATATGACTGCATATTGTAAAGGAAAAGTCTTAATTAATCAAACATGTTATTGCTAATTTTACATAGGAAAATAGGACAAATGTCAATTTCCTGACATTTCCCTTTATGAATTTTCCTGACATTTTATTAATTTTCTTTCCAAGAATCACACTTGTCCTTTGAGTAGTAAGCTGAGGACTGCAGTCACCTAACGGGGCCAATACAAATATTTAATTTAATTTAATGTTTTAATTTAAGATTGTTGATCTGATTATTTCCCACCTTCTGGAGACAAAATCCTTCTTTAGTAAATGATAGAAAAACCTGTCCAGAACTGTCTGGGAAGTGAGAAATTGGGATCACACCTTGCACTAATCTGTGTTTTATTTAATTATTGCTTATTTTTTCACTCATGGACTGTAACAGTAAAGTAACTTACTTATTGTAACTTACTGAATGAATCTGGGGTGGTAAGAGTTGTGCTATATGCTAAGCCAGAACACAAGCAAATCACAATATGGGTTATGAACTAGGCTAAAGTTTCTCTAAACATGTCTCCTGAAAATATCTTACATTTTCCACCTGTACAGCATGTTTTCCTCTGTTTTTGTGGAAAATGTTAAAAAAATTAATCAAATCTCGTGACACGTTCTTTATGCCCTTTGGTTCTTCCTACATTACAAGATAAACAGTAGATACATCTGAAATACTGTAGCTGTTCTCAGTTTGTCCAACAGTCTGAATCTATGTTGAAAAATGTCATAAAAATAAAACAAACCTTACTATTTTGATACCAAGATGTTGTGTTTTTCATTTTACAGCCAAGTTTTCCTAGTTAATTTGTTTTCTTCTTATTCTATGCTGGTTTTATCAGTAATAAGAAAATTAGAGGATCTCCAAAGGCCTCAATAGTAGCCAATGTAAATGGTCATCCCTGTTTTAAATTACAGCCAAATTAGAAGAAAGATTTTGAATGCCCTGCATGAGTGCTGAACTCCCCCAAAACAAACCATTTTGGAATGCTCTAGAGCCACATAAACAGTGGTGTCATGTCATTTAAATTAGGAACCCACACTGGATTGACTTTCCTTGGAGCTCCCATGAATACTGTATAAAGCCAGCCATGAATTGCCATGGCAGATGTCTGAAGGACTCTCAGAGACTCATCTGTCATTCTCAGCCTTTGAGACTTTGACCTCTGAAGGTCAGAGTTGACATGTAATTTAATGCCCACCCATCTGTATTTGTACCCATTATATTTCTATCACCAAGACAGTATTCTTGGGAGGCTTGACACGTGCATTAACCAAGTTCTGCGAGTGACAGATAAGTGGTGTCTGCTTTAGGGATAACAGAGTACCTGTCTAGTTTTACACAAATGAGAAGAGGAGAAAGAAATAGTGAACTTGTACTTGCCCAGCCAGACCACAACAAAACAGGTTTAGAATTTGCAGAACATACATAGGAGTATTTAATTTGCAAAGGGAAAAGATAGAATATTTTCCTGTCATGCAGCAAAAGGTACCCAACGTAATATAAGAGGGGAAAGAATGATTTAAAGATATTTAACTTAGATGTTTTCATTATTATAAAAAATTATGGATATAGAAATCTGGAAAAATGAATGCACAGCTGTGTTGGGATTCTAAACCAGCTACCATAGAGCCAAAAAATACCAATTTCTAACAATACTTGTTTAGTATATAAAACAATAGAAACATTCTTTGTGGAGTATAATTAAAAAAAATAAACCACTATGAGCATACTGTTCTTTCAGGGAGAAAAGAAAAACAAGGTATATTGAAGAGATTCAAAGAAAGAGAGAGAGAGAGAACGAATGAACGAACTTGAATTATGTTGAGTTTGAACATTCTCATTGTGAATTTGAATGATCTTGCATCAAGTAGAGGTAAATATAATTGTTCAAATTAGAATCCAGCTAGTTACAGAAAACCTTAAAAGTTAATTTCAAGATTTTAAATCTCTCAGAAGATAGAATGTAATCTCATTCATTAGATGAACAATCAGATCAGATAGAAGCACTCAGATGAAACTTTGAGCAGTAACCAGGTAGGATGGACATGAAGGTAGAGACCATTTATGTTCTTCGAAGCCCAGGGAGGTTGGCAATGCAGAGATTTTGGATTAGCTTGAATCCAAACTTGAAGAGACAGAGCTGCTGCATAGCAACAATGCCTGCCCAGATTTCTAAATATTTGTTTAGGCTTGGATTTATCACTGCATCATCGTAATTATCATTATTACTATTCCTCCTCTGGACTATGCCACTCTGGCTGTTCCAAGAGTGGTCCAATGGTTTTCTGCATGGGAATCTTCCAAACTGAAAACAGTCAGCACCAAGTTTCCAACATTGCAACCCTGAGCTACATGTATTCTCCACTATTAGTTCCCACAGATTCCAAATTAGAATTATTTATTTATTTTTATTTATTATTAATTATAATTATTAATTATTAATTATTTATTGTTTTTTATGGAATCGCCTACCACTTTTTCTTTGATGGCTCAAGGTGGTTTACATAGGAGGTCTCCCTTAATTTGCTTCCACAACAGCAATCCATATAAGATAGGTGGGGCTGGAAGAGTCCCTCATCCAAAGAATGGGGAGCTGATATGTTTTCTTTCCTGAAATCAGGAATCTGACCTGAACAATGATTAGTAAAGCACTTTTATGACTGTGACACAATGGAGATTTATTTACAGGAATTACAAGATCAGGAAATACAAAGCCTAGCACCCAGTTAATATAAGCTACCAGGACAGGAGTCCAAGAACATACCTCTGCTAATGTACATGAAAAGAAAGGCAGAAGGAAGCGACCCGAGATAAGCAATCTCTTACTCAAAGAACAGGCAGAGTGATAGACAAAGAGGAGACACAAAGAAAATTCATAACACTCTCTTTGCATTCTACTGTTCCCTTGTGATTGGATTTGTACTTTGTGGCGGAGTGAGTTGTCATGATTGAGATGGAGTTATAACTCATGTCAAAGTTAGGATTTTGTCTGTTTGCCAAATGTATGAAAAGTGTGATACAGATACCTAGAAAGTTCTTGGGCTAATTAAGACACCATGACTAAGCCTATTTACCTTCTAGTGCAAGTTTTATAATGGACAGAAATGATATGTTAGTGCTGCCTGTTCCTGTGTAGAGTGGAGTTGCTGTACATATATTAAGGAACAGAGTGATTGGAGCTGCTGAGAAAATAAAAGCAGGCACTGATTTTGGAGATAGGATCCTCAAAAACATAATTGGAGAGGAGGCCTACAAAACTATTGAAAGGGCTGGAACTGTGTTGGAAAAGACAGACTAGGATAAGCAATGAGGAGAAATATGACTGAGGTGCTAGCTTTCAAAGAGGCACAGGAAAAGGGGTTTTTTTCCCTTTCTTTTTCTATCCTCCTCACTAGGCTAAGAACAGGGAAGTGAAAGTACTACAAAACTGTCTAGAAGGAGTTAACCCAACAAAGCAGTGATTATGTTTGGCACCTATCTAAGATAAGGGAGGACTTGGTCACCTTTGTTGATGCCTTGGATGAGCTGGAATGGGAGAATGCAGCCCTCCTGGCCCTGATTGATCGTTCAGCTGCTTTCAGTACTATCAACCACAGCATCATTCTGGACTGGCTCAGGGGATTGGGACTGGGAAGCATAATATTGCAGTAGTTCTCTTATCTTCAGGATCAGTTCCAGTAAGAGTTGGTGGAAGATCTTGCCTCAGGCCTTTGTTTTGCAGGGTACCTAATGTGTCTCATGTGTCTCCAATTTAGTAGTATTTACATGAAGCTACTGGTTGAGGTCATCTGTTTGCGTGGGATTATGTACCATCAATATCCTGATTATGCTTATTTGCACATCTCTGCCCTGGCTGACCAAGGGATGCTGTCTCAGTGCTTTCCCAGTGATTGGAGGCTGGGGTCTGTCGGTAAATAACAAATCAATCTGGTTGTCCTTGGTTGGTGCATGGGTTCTAAAATACTTGTATTTGCTCATGTACATTTATCGAGACAGAATACATTATCCATGAGATCACTAGGAGTTAAGCCTGACTAATGGCACGGGGGGGGGGGAGACACAATTTTCTTAAAACCCAAGTTTAGCAAGTCTTAGAATGGTCACTGAGTAATACTAATAATAGCCACCACCACCATCCAGCTTTTCTTTCATTTCCATAAGGTGACAATATTGGATTATTCATTTGGTCGGGACTACATGGCAACTTCTAAGTAGTTTCATTTCTGTTATGTTGTAACAGAAAATTATGCATACTTACACTGTTTTCAGACAACTGTATTAATCTGCCATTAGACTGCCCATCTACTGGCTGTTCTGATGCTGTGTCTCTCCTGGAGCTTTGATAATAACTCTTTCTCAACTTCCATGTCAAAGACAACTGTTTTTCTTTTTGCTTAGAAAGCTGTTACATTATCATATTTGTCATATCAATATTCTAATAATAAGGATGGATAGTAATAACAATAACATCCCAAGCTTCAGCAATCAAGGAACAGGATAGTTTCATCATTGTCTTTGCCTCTTTGCACTTATATCCAGAATCAGCATTTCATTTTTGTCTGAAACCAAGGCATTACAGCATCTGCAATCAATCTTTTCTCTTTCCTGCCATAGAAATTGTTTCTTTCTGTTGGTTCATGGAGTTGTTATGTTTTGTTGTTTACATCTGATCTTCCTTTCCCTCTCCAGAAATGTTTTTATCTCAGGTTTACTGCTAAACCATCTTGATCCTGGAGCTGCCATTTCCAGAGGGTTATGTTCATGTTTTTTAAAAAATTGATCTTCCCTCATCACAACTTTCATATAGTAGTCTCTCAAAGGATATTGTTTTTGGAAAAACAAATAGAAAATACTTGGTACATGATCTTTGTATAAAGCAGGTATTGATATCTGAATGGGGCATTAAGACATTTTAAAACATTGTCCTTAATAGACAGTCTTTTTCAATCAGACATAGTAGGCAAGGGTTAATGGAGCATACTATGACAGTGGATTCTCCCAGTTGGAAGACTTCATATATACTGTATATCATTTGAGGGGCGGGGGGAGTGGTGGGAAAAGAGAGGAAGGTGGAAAATAGAAGGCACTGTTACTTGGATTTCTCACTCGATGGTAGGCAATTGCATAAAATCAGCCTCATCTGAAAAAAAACAGCCTAGGTCACCACTATCCAAATGGATTTTGAAGCTGATTTGCTATGATAAATACTTGTTTAATATGAATTACATCATCTTAGATATGCAAATTATTTGATGCTACTGAATTTTAGCAGTTTCAGATTTAGTCTCTTTATTACTATGAGTAATTTTTATTGCAATGTTAGGAAATACATGAAAGGGTAACATCTGAGGCCACATGGTCTACCCTGGAAAATGGGTCAAAGTATTATCACTGAAGATGCAGGAACCTATATATGAGATAAAACCATAGAATTCTAAAATCATAGTGGTAATTGCTTGCAATTTAATTGATGCCTTCATCAAAACACATTGGGTTAAGGCTTTCTTTTAGCCAGATCTATTGCTTCTCCTTTCTTCTGAATGTTCAATTGCCTACCACTGGAAAGATAAATGAATTTGTGCTGCCACAAAAGGGAAGAAGACAGTCTGCTTTCCTTTTTCCAAGATTTCTGCAACCTTGCACTAGTAATATGTGATGATCCCCATAGTACATAGTTAACATAGGTTTTATCTAGGGATTTTAGCTATTTTAGACCAGTATTGCAGGTAGGATGCTAGGTTAGTGAAAGTGGCCTGAAAGTATTTTGTTCCTTAGAGAATTCCATGCTATTTTTCTCATTCCCTTCTACCACTGAAGATATTACCCAGTCGAGTAATGAAATGTCTGCAAGAAAACAACCAAGCTCAGAGAACACCAAGAACTCCACAGTTCAATCCTGAGCTACAGATATTCTCTTCTCTTGGGACCAGAATTTCCATCACTAAATGATGCAGTCATAAAGTCCCAATTGCCATTATTAATTGAATCCCATGGTCATTAGGTGAGGCAACTTTCTGCTGCCTTCCTACAACCAAAGTCAGTAGGGAAGCCAGCAGGAAGTTGCAACTCCCAGGCCAGTAGGCAGGTAAGTGGCTGCTGGTGGGTGGGGGAAGGTGCGAAGGGGTGTGCGAGAGGCATGGTGTGGGTTGGGAAGGGGGTGTGAGGGAGTCATGGTGAAGCTCAGGGAGGGTGCGTGAGAAGTGTTCATGGGTCAGGGAGGGTGCAAGGGGTGCACAAGTGTATGAGAGAGATGCAGCGAGGGTTGGGGAGGGGATGCGAGGGAGGTGTGAGGATCTGGGAGGGTGCATGAGGGTGTGTGAATAGCTGGCCTGGCATGAGCACAGAGGGGCTGCAGGAGCTTGAGCGGCTAGGGAGACTTACCCCAGCGACTTGCAACCTTCCCTGCTGGCTTCCCCATTGACTTTCTGGGGAATCTGGAAGGGAAATTTGCAAATGGTATTCATGTGATTGTGGGGCACTGCAACCAGCCATAAGTGCAAACTGGTTGCCAAGCACCCAGATTGTAATCACGTGACTATGGGGGTGCTGGGACAGCTGGAACTCTGAGGACTGGTTGTAACCACCACTTGTTCAACGCCGTTGTAACTTTTAATGGTCGCTGAATGGTTGTAGGTCGAGGACTACCTGTATTCAAACGAATTGCCATAAAATACTAAATCCTTAGAATGACTCATTCACTATAGTCCATATTGAACACAGCAGGTCCAGGCCTTCTAGAATTGCCACTAGCAAGGTATTTATTGATGGGCCATGTTTGGTGTTCAGAAAGGCAGGAGGAACAAGAATCATTCCCACACTTCCTGTTTTTATGCATCTCTGTGATGCACAAAGTGAAATTCTAGAATTTTGTTCTCTCACCTTCTCATATATAGGCCAGTTAGCAGGTACAAACTGTAATATTTCTTGCTCCTAGCTTCTTTAAAGAAGTGAGTCAATCCAGGTTTGGGAACTAAACAGAGAGAAAAGGCTAACAGCCAGAAGTAAGAAAAATTATAACACAAAGCTAGATCTATTGGTATTAATAAAACTTGTTGACTCATTTCTTGGATAATCTTGAAAAGACACAACATTGGTAATAATGTTGGGATAGATTTCATTGAGTCCTGGTAGCATGAAGTAAAAAATTATCTTTTCACATTCTTTACTGGAAGACATACAGAATGGAAGTAGTCACCTTGCATTTCTTGTCCTGTCCTACAACACATTTTGTGCCTAATATTGTCAGAGTGCTCTGTGTTTTTCTTGAGTTCTTGCATGATTCTCCCTCTGTTGAAAGACTAGAAACTAAACTTTTACCTTAAGGAAAATTATTCTATCACTGGAAGGAGAATCAATGTGGTTATATTATACTGGAATGCTGCCAAATGCAGGAAGGGCCAAAGATTATGAGAAAAATGAGGTTGCACTTCACAGTATTTCAAACTTGTCCACAACGCAGACTTTGAACAATGCAATTTCTGTCAGGCATGCCAATAGAAAGGAGAAACTATGGATGCTTATTCATACCTGGTTGAATTACAAATACAGAGCAGGAAATATGAGCACAATAATACAGGGGTGATCTTCTGCTAAGCTCAGAAAACTCATCTCATGTGAACCTCAGATAGTGCTTACCAAGATACTGTGCAAGAATGCATGCCTATGAAATGTCTGAGCATTATGCTCAAATAATAGAGTGAACAAGACTTGCTTCTCCCCCCGCCCCCATGTGTACACACTTCAACGGTTGAACAGTCAAAGAAAACAACTGAATACAATGCCAGACATATTCTGCTTATAGTAAGGTAGGAGTCTGTACAGCTTATCCAGCAGATTAGCTAAAATTCTGGGAAACATATCCTGATAAAAGTCTTTGTCCTGCAAAGGAAACCACATGTAATATTTTTGGGAAACTGAATCATATGAAGGTCTGCCACTTGTCTCTAACCACAAATGCAGATATATCCCTACAGAATGCATGCATCTGTATCACTTACTGAAGTTTTTCAAGCCCATTTCACCTTATAATTCACTTGTTACTTGTCTAATGCAAGTTGTGATTGTAAGTGATACATTGATAACTGCTTCATACTATTCTATCACATGGTTTTCCCCAAGTCTTCACATTATGATAACTTATGTCATGGCATTAGCAAATTGAATGGAAAAGGGATAAAACTTTGCATTGACAAAATGATTCAGCCCATTGCTTTGCCACATGGTGCATTCTATTTTATTTCTGATAATTGGTCGAAGAAGAATCATGTTTGGAGGAGCTTGACATCATTAGGCATGTGGCTAGCTGGGTTTCATTAACACCTGTCACCTATAAACTTAACCAGATAAAATTTGAATCTGCAGAGACATGAAGTTTCCCAACAAAGCTATCAAACAAGAGGGATGCATTACTCCTATGGTGGATGGCATTATTGCTGATCTAAATAGTGCTACATTCTTCTCCAAACTTCTTTAATCATGATTTCTTGACTAACCGTAATTGGCTGGTTTCCTATAGTATGATAAATGATAACCAAACGAATTACATTGTGGCTTGGCTTAATGTGTGACTCTAGCCATTGCCTTTTCTTTTTATGTCTACAAAACATCAGAAAGATAACTCAATATTATTTTAGGATGGAGAACATTATAATGTTTGACAATGTTATCATCAATATGCATTTGTGAACAAAAAAACTTGGATTTTTTAAACAATAGTATGCAAATTAAACATTCCATCAAATAATCAACATGCAGATAAGATTAATTCTGAAGGGCACATATTTGACAGCAAACAAGATAAATTCAAATTGGTTACAAAATGAATTCATACTAAAAGCTTGATTCTTATAGGCATGTTATCAATCATATCACCAGGTTTTGTAAGGATCCCTAAAATTGTTAATGTTATAAAGGTGAAATAACAAGCTTAAATATGTGGAGGATATATGAATATAGAAATATAGTCCAGGATAAGATTTCTATGTTCTTGAATACAATTCATTTACCCTCACAATTAACAAAAAGTATTTATTCATATTTGTTCTATAGCTTTTCTGTCACTGCTGTTCGGTTGCTTCAACTTTTCCTTAAGCATGCTTCATGCATGGTCGAGCTAAAAATATGCATTTATCTTATTCAAACATTGGATTCTTTTGGCATAGCCTGCAGTTTAAATGTTTGTCCTCACTTCAATAACTTCAGTTTTCCTCAATAACCTCAATCATTTAAAATTTCTATTCCATTTCTTTTAATCTGTATTTTAATATAATTTTATTGAAATTTTTTACATACATTAAAGTTACATGCAAAGAAAGAATATAAAGAAAAGAGAAAAGGAATAAGAAAAGGGGGAAAAAGGAAAAAATGTAAAGAACAAAGCATAGAAAAAAAAGAAAAAAACTAATTAAAGCAGCAAGAATAAAAAAGAAAGCAACTTCTGACCTTCTTTTCAACAGTTATAAACAAACTCATTATCCATCCTCCCTCTTTAACACTACAAAAATCCCTTCAGCCCCTTATTTAATCCTTTTCCAATCATCAAATACATAGATCATCACTTCACTTTATTCCATTTTCAGCAAAAAGTCTATAAAAGGTTTCCAGTCTTTTATAAAAGTACTTGTTTTATCTCTGACCAAACTGGTCAGTTTTGCCATTTCTTTTAATCTGTAGAGACCTTTGGCCAAGGTAGATTTTTTTTTTTTTGCCCCATTTTCCTACTTAGCAAAAACGGTCATTACATTTTTTTCTCCAATGTTAATAATTCATTTCCAAAGAACACTTGGAATACTGCAATCAGAATAGATAGTCTGAATTTGCTGCTTTGAAATCATATAGAAATAACTAAAGTAATAATTTTTATTATTAAATTAAATAAATAAACAATGTAAAACACATGCATCATATGCGGATATGATACAACATGCACTGAAGCATGATTCTAATCTAGAAGATGACCATTTTGTCCTTGGCTACATGTAAAGGAGTTACAGCATGTGGAACAAGTAACAATTTGGAACAAGAGTCACCCGTTGGGGGGAGATGGGCGGCATACAAATGTAATAATAAATAAATAAAATAAATAAAAAATTTGCTCCATTATTTGGTTAGACTGGCATGGGAAAGAAAACTGCCTGCCTTGGATTTGTCAGGTTTTACAACCTGGTAGGGGTGTTGCTGCCTCTGCTGAAGGAGGCTTGGATACTTTCCCCTTGATGCAGTTTACAGCATGGTGGTATGGCTGTCTATCTGTTGGATCTAAAATTACTTGGTCTCAGTAGAATTATCAGAGTCTGCCCCAGAAAAAGAAATCATTGGGTTCTTAGAATTATTTGTGCTAGTTGCCTGCTTTGGTCTCACTTATCATGTTTGCTTACAAAATGTGTCCTTCAGCTATCTTTTTCACAGCCATTCAGCTAGGCCTGTTACCTGCCAATACAAGGTCAGTCTGTCTCCTGGGGATCACCTTGTATTTGTGCAGTTCAAAAGGGACCAAGACAATGCATATTCTAGGACTACTTTCATATGCTTTGTAAAAACATAGGGGAAAAAAGTACTCTCACATTTAATCATTGTCTGTCCTAATTTGGAGACTATGCAGAACAAATTTTAATCTCTCTTGACAATGGTGACTTTCAGAATTCTTTGTGACCTCATTGATTTCAGTTTAATGAAACCTACAAATCATACTTTGCACATTTCTGCTTTAGGAAAAAAAAAAAAAAGGCAAGAAGACCAATAGAGGTGAGCTGAGAAATTCCTTTTGTGAACATTTTGAAAAATGTCTCTTAATTAGTAGTTTCTTTCACTAAGAGTTTTGAAAGAAGTCAAAATGCACATATAATCAACAATGTAACTATCACATTAGCATATAGACTGTAAGATTAGTTGAATAAGATCATCTACACTGATTCTAAAATTATTGGGATATGCTATATGATCACTCTTTGCATCATTGCCATGATTCTCCATTTGCTTTTTTTGCCATATGCAGTTTATCTTAACCCGTTAATGAAGATTTTGGATCCTGCTCCTTATGCGATCCTCAATTGGTGGGAACCAAAATCATTTTTTTAAAGGAAAAAGAACCATTTGGCAACCATTCCTTTTTTAAAAAGGAATACCACTAAAGCAATAGAAGATGGGGACAAAACACTGTCTAGCAACTCTTTTCCACCATCTTTCTGTCACTAAAGGTGAACAGTTTCATTTGGCAAACATATATTTTGACATCATAGTATGGGAAAAATGTTTAGCATAGTGCTAATATGATCACTTCTTTGCCCTCTTCGTAATATATAAACCATGTGGATCACACATTTTTTCTTTTTTCTTTTAAATATTTGATCAACTAGGTTGGCAAGCATTCTGTACCTAATACTCAACAGTTCCTATCCAGCACAACCAGTTGTCATGAATGCTAGAGCTTTCTCAACAGTATCTTGAAGGATCAGGAATTCCCTGTTACTGATGTACAAGAAAAGGCATGTTTGCCATTTATTTCAATGTTCTTTGTGAGGCTGTTCTTAGTTGGTGGAAGTATTTGTCTGCTTAATTCCTACTTGTCTATGCATAGAGAAGATCTTACACATTTATATGTATATTAGAAAGTGTTATATCTTTCATAAAATAATTAGATTTAATGGAATATGCCAATAAGATATATTTGGATATATGATATGAATATATGTGTTTTAAATAGCATTATACATGTTCAGCCAGAAAAGAAAATTTCTGTTTATGATGGGAAAAAAGACATTACTGAAAATTAGTATAATCCAGCATTTTTTATGGGGGGGGGCACATCTATTTGAGAAAAATGATTGGCAGTTTTCTATTACCTTTAATATTAGTCTGATTATTTTTTTCAGGAATGGATTAATGAACATATGATGTCATGCTAAAAATGTAGAATATCAGCAGATTTAAATGGGGATCTTCGGTATGAAAGGTGGGCAATAATTCTGTGAGATAAATTTCTTAAAACTATGCATATTTTTAATGTACCTGAAAATCAGTACTATTTGTCAGATTTATAGACCTTGTAACTCAAAACTTTCACTCAAGACAAGAGTCCCTTGGAGAGTGTTTCACAATCACATGTCTTTAAATTCATAGTTTCTTCTGCAAAATGTATGAAATGAAGCAAGAGATAGAAACAGAAGCTCATTAGGTTCAAAGGGCAACAGGCTGCTGTTTTCCATGCATTTCTTTAGTAACTTGCTAAAAAGCAGTGATACAGCATCACTGTATTCAACAGTCCTCCCCCAACCCACAACAAACAGCAACCAAATGAATAGGCTAAAGGTAGGAGATATCTGGAATGCACTGACCTGAACATCACTGAGGAATTCATCTACGTACATGAGATATTGCAATCATGTACAGGATGTACAAAAAACCTCCACATGCCCCTTGCTCTTGCTGAGAAATCTGAAGAGTTATACCTGTGGTCATGTGAATGCATGAACAGTTCTCCACATGGTATGGAATACTCTTCTATCAAAGTGTTACACAGAGAATTGTGCTTCTATATAAAAGAACACAAGCACAGTTCTCTGTGTAACACTTTGATCTCTATGCAGAGATCATAGACAACATATGGGGGCCATGATGTACCAAACATATAGACTTAGAGGACCAGTAAATGTTTGAGCAAGGTTATAATCTCATATGTTCTTTTTAAAAATTGACTAGTAAGCTAAATACATGCTAGGGTAATAAAATGCAGTATTTATTTATTTATTTATTTATTTATTTGTTTTCTCCCCCACCCATCTCCCCCCCAATGGGGGAACTCTGGGGGACTCACACAGAACATTAAAAACATAAATAGATATAAATAGATAAAACATCAATTTAAAAACATTTCTAAAAAAGGGAAAGGAGAGTCCAAGAAAAATGTAATGATACATCATACAAATTGTATGATGATGTAATTAATTTGTGCAGAATCATAAACTCAAGGATAAGACTGAGCAGAACAGAATAGGCAGAGTTTTATGAACTTTCCCTCAAGCACAACACTCCATTAACAGTAATTTGGAGGAGGGCATTGAAAAACAATGCAAACTGTGAAAGGACTCCTGCATTTTTATGGGGTAATGTCATAATGCATAGGAAATCTGGGAGTTGTAATCCCAACACAACTGGATTATCTATCTATCTATCTATCTATCTGTCTGTCTGTCTGTCTGTCTGTCTGTCTGTCCGTCCGTCCGTCCAAATACAGTGTAGTTATGCCCTTAGAGTGACTTAGTGTATATTATAGCTTTAAAATCTGCTACTGTAGAAAGAATTCAGACTCTCCCATAAACAGTAACTATGATGTTGCTGACAATTAGGCTATAAAGGAAATCTGTCACAGATTTATTTTAGATCAAAATTCTGTGCTTTCTATAGTCTGTAATTTTGTTTCTAAGGCATGAATGACATTAATAATGCTATGTACTCCCATATATCTTTATTCAAAACTTCTGCACAAATTCATGGGTCTGGGGGGAAAATATATAAGGAATAATGTATGTTAAGACTTAGTAGCTATAAATATGAAAGAAAAAGAATATTGATTTGGTAACATTGCCTACAGAATTGAGTGTACTCATATGAAAAAAGCCCACAGACAGCAGTCCTTATTGGCAATTTTTGTGAGATATTAGCTAGCATTGTCTGGTAATTCAAGGGTGTCAATCTGAGATCTCCTTTCACATTAAGGGGAAAATTCTCGTCAACCAGTGAGAATTAATATGGTGCTTGGGTGAAGATAGGTTGAATATTTGTTGATATAGCTGACCTGGATTCTCACTCAGAAGTTTTGGAATTTGCACAGCACCTTTATATTGAATGAGAAATTGATGACAGCTTAAAAATTGATGAATTGAAAAATTATGCTTTATCTTGACTAAAGCTGCTTTTTTCACACAGTCCTAAATTTCAGAACAGTCTAAGAAATATCATAGAAATATGGAATTATTTACATATTTGAGCCACCCAGAGTCACTCTCTGGGGGAGATGGACGGCATATAAATTTAATAAGTAAGTAGGTAAGTAAATAAATAAATAAGATGGAAGCTGTTGTGAACCACATTGCAAAGTTTGGGGCCACCTCTAACTGGAAGCTGTGCTCCAGAGGTTAACCAGTTTCTACCATTTCCCTTACTTACTAAACAGCTGAACGGCAGGATTAAATTTAAGAAGACATATTTGCTGAGTCATCAGGATTGCTAAGTAGAAGTAGCAGTAATAAAGCTTTTCCATTGTGTTTCTGAAAGAAAAGAGTGTTCTATTTTTAATTTTAAAACAACAGTTCTAAAATTTAGAAAACAAGACAATTCTGCTACAAGCAGGTCTAATTTAATAAAGTATCTTGTTAACTAACACAACAGAGTCTGAAAATGGCTATTGATTTGCTTGTGTTTCATCAGGGGCAATGCAATTTTCTTTGAGTGGGAAGATCTCAAGACAAAAATTAAGATGAACACCCAAAACAGTTCTCGGCTTTCACCACTCACTGGGTAAGCCCACAATTAGTCAAAATGTCCAAAGCACTAACACATATGCGCCAACAAATACAAGCCAAGATAGAAGAATTATGTCTGAAGAAACAAAGAAAACAAAGTCACAATGAACAGCAACCACAAAATCCTTGCACCTTTAACTTATTAATTATTTGAATGAGGCTGCTGCAGATAAAGGAAAAGGGAGGCATAGAGACAGAGAATTTGCAAGTTTCTTTTATTGTGTTGGTGAATGCTGACAGCATTTTTATATGGGGATGACCTTGTTCAATGTCTCTGAGTTTCCTGCCCACAAGGCAGGACATGGAGGATGTGCTAATAGCAGGGAGAATGCAGTGCAGTTCTTTCCTATGGAGTCCTTCCCAGTGTGTGGATTTCAACTTCAAGAATTGAAAGCAATGGCCATGCTGACTGGGAATTCTCAGAACCACCACAAAGTCCACTTATTTGAACATCCAGGTTATGGAAGGCTGCAGTATGGAAATGGATATGCAAATGTCCATTTTGCAAAGCCTTTAATAACCAAAAGATCTGAAACAACTGATCTCAGATGAGATTCTAAGGATGAGCAATTGTTACCTTGTTTCAATATGGTATCCCCACTAGCCGAGTACACAAGTAGTAAATCACAGGCTGAGACACATAAAATGACTCATCCTGTCTTCCAACCTGGGGCTCCTGCCCTTTCACAGGAAGGCTTGTGCATTCTTCTCTGCTCTTCCCAAGCCTAAATTGCCCTCTTTCCCCATTCTATAAAAGGTAGCAACATACAAAAAGAACATTCTGCTGAATCATAGAAATGTAGAATTGTGGATAGGGGAAATGGAGGGGTGGGGTGGGGTTGAGAATCAAAAAGTCAAGATAGCAGCACGCAATCTAGGTTGCACATTCTTTTTTCCATTGTTGCCTATCCAACAGACTCTTAATTAGTCTGTGGCCTTCCAGAAGTGTTGGATTTCAAGCTCATAACCCTGTCAATGGGCTATTGCCTGGGAATTATGGGTGCTGTTGTGATCCAACACATCTGGAAAACAACAGGTTGAGAAAACTGTACAAGGCTGTAGTAATTTCTAATTTTTTACAGCATGAATCCCACGCAATAATTCATTACATGTTTTTGTGACATAATGTCGCCCAACCCATGTCCATATCAAAAAGTATTTTTAAAAAATGGGATTGATGCATTCTTTGAAATGGGATTGATGCATTTTTGAAATAAAATATGCTTTTAAAGAATATACTCAAAGATAGACATTAATAATGTATCTGTCTTCTTTAATTCTGATGAGCTATAGATTTAACTAATGTAAAATATTCACTTTCAATGCATTATTTTCAACTGTCATCACTTGTCTTTAGAGAAATGATTCCCTTTTTTACCGCCTTCTCCCTTCTTGCATCTTTCTGCCTCATTGACTAGCCATTTCCCCCCCCCCAAATCTCTCTCTTTTATGTGAGAGCTTGCCTCTCTCTCCTGCTGTTATTTGTCTTTAATTTATTCACCATAGAACAACTCCAGACCCTTGTTTTCTATAATTTATACAATGTGCTATCTCCTGCCTTGAGTTATTTAATTCTGTGTGGCACCCGAGACACTTTGCTATTGTATATACACACAGCTGTAACACCAAGCAAGAAAGATGATTAGACACTGGAAAAATAAATAAAAGAGAGCAGTTAGAATCAGGCGGGGGGAATGGAGCCAGTGGAAATAGTCCTATTCCTTTGGTGAGATTGTTTTCTATCACTCTACCACTCATAGACTAACTTTGCCTCATGTTTTCAGATATAAAAGCAAAATCAGACAGCGGCCATGTTACTGAAATTTCTCTTCTTACAGATCTTTAATAGCAGATTAGGAGGACCATCAGTGACTAGCATGTTCTGGTCAAAGAAAAAGAGCACTTCTATATTACGGAAGAAGGATCAATGTGCGGTCCTTTTGCTCTTTTTGCGGGGGGAGGGTTTGAAGTGTTTTGGGTGTGTATGTGAGCATTTCTGAGAGAGGAATTTGATTTGAGTGACGATTATGAAGCAAATTTTATACCACACTCTACCAGAAGTAGAGTCATGAAGGCTCTGTGTGTGTGTACCTGGCAAGAAAGGCAGAAGAAAGTGATCTGAAATTAGGAATTGTCTACAGGGCCAGATTAAGGCCAACTGATGCCCTAAGCACAGCCCAACAATGGTGCCCCTCAGCCCTTCCATTGCTTAACTGACAAGATATTAAGACTCAATAAGTGCTGCGAGCCAGTTTGGTTTAGTGGTTAAGGCACCAGGCTAGAGGCCAGACAACTCTGAGTTCTAGCCCCACTTTAGGCACAAAGCCAGCTGTATGACCTTGGGTCAGTCACTTTCTCTCAGCCCTACGAAAAAGGCAATGGCAAACCATTCTGAAATCTTGCCAAGAAAGCTGCAGAGATTTGTCTAGGCAGTCACCAGGAATCAACAGTGACAGGAAAAAAAAATGCTGTACTGTACTAAACCCCTAAAGTTCCCTAAGTACGTGCTTATTTTGTTTAATGGTTAATCCAGGGCTGTTTGCCTAGCTGAAGAGCAGGCAGAGTGAGAGACAAAGAAGGGACAAAGAGAAAATCCTTAACTCTATGCTCCGCTGCTCCCTTACAGTCAGTAGGACATGAGGTACTAAGAGTTAATATCACTGGATTCACACTTTCAATATTTTTGCCAATCACACAGGAAACGTTCATCACTTTCCCCTTCACTTCCAAGGCATGGAAGAATTTCCGGGTAGCCTAATTGTCCTCAAGCAAAATTGCTGATGGTTTAGGAAGCCAGAAACGTTTCATTAAGAAAATTAATTAAGACATACATCTTTCTGCTGCACTGTTTCTAAGACTTGGAAACCTGGAAACTGGATACAAGTAATTGGAAGATGTAAGTCCTGGAATTATTACATGCCAGTAGATACTGCATATATAATGTTGTTTTAGTCTTGCTTATTTTTTCCCCTTCACTAAATTGAAGAAAAGTAGTAGCCATTTTATCAAGTGAATGTCCTTGAGAACAAAAAAATCCCAGAGTTGACAAGTCCAACTTTCTTTATCCTAACCCCCAGATGTGTTTGACTTCTAGAGTTCAAATACACTGGAGAATAGCAGGTTACAAAATGGTTTCTCTGAGAGAAGTCTCATTAAACTAATGTGGTTCAAGTCTCAGTAAACATGCATAAGAAGCACATGCGCTGTGTAACTCCAATATTTTTTTTTATTTAACAGAATTACTTTGGAAAAACTTTGTTGTTTCCCACCACTTGATAATGGATCCATACAGCCTTATAAATGGATATGTTCATTTCTATTTCATCAATTGAGTAAAAACAGCCAAGTGCTGAAGACATATGGAGTTTGTGGGAAGAGAATCTGGTTGTTTACAACCTGCAATGACCTTTTCAATGTCTGATGGTGGTGTTTGCCTGCAAAAACAATAAAGCTGTGCAGTACTATTCATCAGCAGAAGGTGTGTAGGCTTCTTTTTATATATATAATTCTATTTCTTCCTCTCTCTCTCTCTGGCAATTCTAACCGCATAGCAAAGATTCTTTCAATTCCATGAGTGTTATTGAATGAACAATACATTAAGGCAATAATAAGTTCATTGTATTTACATCAAGAATTCACAACGTGGGAGTGATAAACTTGATTTTACATAAAATATGATGAATACCTCCACACACACATCCATCTGTATTGTTTCATGCACCCATTAGCAAGTGGTAGAAAGCACACCATAGCTTTGCCACAGTGAATTTCCTTAAGGTCCCTGTTTTTGCAGTTAGATATCAGTTTATAGCCATGTATCCATCCTTCCAGCATTTTTTTTTCTGCTAATGAATATAGCTATGAAGTTGTTATGAGCACTAGAAGGTGGAACATCAAAGAATGAAGTCTGCTTCACTGCTAATGTGTGGAGTATGTAATTACCTATGAAGCAGTCATGAAAGTAGCTGATATACAATGACATACAGTCATTTCATCTGACTTAAACAGCCCTCTTCTGACCTGAGCTTATTTACAAATGTGTCATATGTTTCTGGCTTTGGATGTGATCATGAGGCAAGGTTGGATGAAAAATATAGCAAAGTGAAGCTATAGTGGGAAAACTGATACAGCAGGAGAAATTCTAGTCTCAGATTTCTGGGAGTGCATGTTTAAGTTAGGTAAGAAGGGGGCTGGTATAGTATTTGGGATCCTGTTCTATGCTACTTTTCTGTATAGCTGCCATATAAAGAAGATATCACTTCACCAGTGAACTGTGAAGAAGCACCACACTGTACATTATAAAAGCAAAATAAATGTACAAGAAAGGATTAGAAGTGTGGCATGTGATCTCTTCCACATATATTAAACACATGACTCTTACTCTGTCCATTATTTTTAATCATTAGTAGTCTTTCAGAACACTGAAAGTGCAGTTGTGCAGTTCATCTGTGGGTACGGAGGTGGCTCTGCAGTCCCAGTCTGGAAGTGCAGCATCTAGCACAATGGCACTGGAAGCCCATTGTTGTAGTAACTGTGGGTGTTATTCTGTGATGCTGCTCACGGTTTTCTATCAGTTTTTGGTGGTGACTGTCTTCAAAGCCAGTGGAGGCTTCATAGCACAGGGCTTGCCAGTGGGTTTTGTCAGCAGGCGCAGCTTCTAGTTCCCCTGGCTGGATGTCACAGTGACGTAGGGTTTCTTTCACAGCGTCTTTATAGCGCTTGCATGGTTGACTTCGAGGTCTCTTCCCAAACTCCAGTACACTATAGAGCAACTGGCAACGTATGGCGGTCATCTGTTCTGATGACACATCCCACCACTGCATCTGGGACTCAGTGCTGGTGGATCCAAGACTTCCAGGTTGGAGGTGCGATCCTGCCAATGAATGCTGAAGATGACAGGGAAAGCGCACATGTGAAATTTCTCCAGTTGTTTGATGTGCCTTCAGTTCAGAGTCCAGGACTCACATCCATATAGGAATAAATCAATTATTGAGTAAACTGCATAACCATTGACTAACTAAATGCATAACCAAAAATGTGTACTTTAGATGAATGCTGCTTATTTTTCTTTTACTATCATGAAGTTAATTATAATGTTTGTACGTTTATTGTGACTATCCCTCTTCCCACAGAGATCACAAGTGGGTGGAAAAGATAATAGCTTTATTTTCCATTTCTTACAGGGAAAAATAATTCCCACAGCAGGAAGAAACTAGGTGGCAATACATAGATGCTCTAAATATTGGATAACTTTCAGATAAGATATTTGGCCACAATTAAAATAATTATTATTTATAAAACACAAATCATTTTATATAATTCTTTTACTCCATGACTAATAAAAGTACACAAAACAATTCTGTGCAAAGCAAAAAATAATTCATCTATATTTCACAGTGTAAAAGTATATTCAGCTTCTATATTGAAGGTTTAACTAAAAAAATGGAAAATGGGATCATTTTTCTTAACAATTATTCCTGATTATTCCAGAAAGGAATTAGAGAAGGAAAATGAGGTCTTCTAACAATTTAAGTTTTAGTGTACATGCATAAGAGTTTCTGGTTGGATTGCTTATATTAAACCATATGTACTCAGGGAAGAATGCTAACAGAAAAAGGAATTATCAGTTTTTAAAGTAGCTTGTACTTTATTCTAAGAGAATTGTGCCACACCATTGCCTTTACGCATTTTTAGTTTGCTTAATTACTGGGATCTTTGTCCTCCTTGACAGGAGTTATACATGTTTTATTCCTAGGAACCTTTCATTAAAGTTTCTGTTCTGAAATTATTTAAATCTAGCTTAAAACAGCTCATCTAAGCTATGAAATAGAAAACTCTGATATTATTGCAGATTCTAAGATACTCTGAATAAAGTTGTACCGTTTCTAAGGGTATATGTTAAAACTATATGTTACTCACACTGGCATGTAAGAAAGACCCATGACCCATAGCCCATTTTGGCTGTTACTGTTCACAAACCCACCAGTCAAATATTCTTGCAATTTTAAACATAAATCTGGAATTTAATGGTTGGGGTTATAAGAT